>NC_064640.1:1068734108-1069044019 GCF_023864345.2 Schistocerca serialis cubense
AGTGTATTCCTTGGACCTACACATAGAGGATGAAGCACAGAAATCGCATCGGAATGAAATACAAAAGGAACAATGACGCCTTAAGTACAAGAATAGAGACTCTTCTTAAGTCGGTGCTTTGAGCATTGCCTGTGAGACCAGTATTAGTATCCGATACTCCACTGCAGGTTAAATGTATTCCTTGGACCTTCACATTGACGATGAAACACAGAAATTGCATCGGAATTAAATACGAAAGGCACAATGCCGCCATAAGTACAAGAATAGAGACTCTTCTCTAAGTCGGTGCTTTGAGTATTCCCTGTGAGACCAGTATTATTTTCCGATACACCACTGCAGGTTCAATGTTTTCCTTGGACCTTCACATTGACGATGAAACACAGAAATTGCATCGGAATTAAATACAAAAACCACAATGCCGCCTTAAGTACAAGAATAGAGACTCTTCTTACAGTCGATGCTTTGAGCAGTCCCTGTGAGACCAGTATTAGATTCCGATACAAGACTGCATGTTCAATGTATTCCTTGGACCTTCACATTCACGATTAAACACAGAAATCGCATCGGAATTAAATACAATAGCCACAAAGCCGCCTTAAGTACAAATATAGAGAGTCTTCTTACAGTCGGTGCTTTGAGCATACCCTGTGAGACCAGTATTAGTTTCCAATACATTAGTGCAGGTTCAGTGTATTCCTTGGACCATCACATTGACGATGAAACACAGAAATCGCATCGGAATTAAATACGAAAGGCACAATGCCGCCATAAGTACAAGAATAGAGACCCTTCTTACAGTCGGGGCTTTGAGCATTCCCTGTGAGACCAGTATTAGTTTCCGACACACCACTGCAATTTCAGTGTATTCCTTGGACCTACACATTGAGGATGAAGCACAGAAATCGCATCGGAATGAAATACAAAAGGAACAATGCCGCCTTAAGTACAAGAATAGAGACTCTTCTTAAGTCGGTGCTTTGAGCATTCCCTGTGAGACCAGTATTAGCTTCCGATACAACACTACAGGTTCAATGTTTTCTTTGGACATACACATTGACGATGAAACACTGAAATTACATCGGAATTAAATACAAAAGGCACAATGCCGCCTTAAGTGCAAGAAGAGTGAGACTCCTTAGGGTCTGTGCTTTGATCCTTTCCTGTGGGACCTGTATTAGTTTCCGATACACCACTGTAGGTCCAATGTGTTCCTTGCACCTTCACATTGACGAAGAAACACATAAATCGCATCGGAATTAAATACAAATGGCATAATGCCGCAATAAGTACAAGAATAGAGACTCTTCTTACAGTCGGTGCTTTGAGCATTCCCTGTGAGACCAGTATTAGTTTCCGATACGCCACTGCAGATTCAATGTATTCCTTAGACATACACATTGACGATGAAACACTGAAATTACATGGAAATTAAATACAAAAGGCACAATGCCGCCATAAGTGCAAGAATGGAGACTCTTCTTACAGTCGGTTCTTTGAGCATTCCCTGCGAGACCAGTATTAGTTTCCGATACACCACTGCAGGTACAAAGTATTCCTTGGACCTTCACATTGACGATGAAACTCAGAAATGGCATCGGAATTAAATACAAATGGCACAATGCCGCCTTAAGTACAAGAATAGAGAGTCTTCTTACAGTCGGTGCTTTGAGCATTCCCTGTGAGACCAGTATTAGTTTCCGATACTCCACTGCAGGTTAAATGTATTCCTTGGACCTTCACATTGACGATGAAACACAGAAATGGCATCGGAATTAAATACAAATGGGACAATGCCGCCTTAAGTACAAGAATAGGAAGTCTTCTTACAGCGGGTGCTTTGAGCATTCCCTGTGAGACCGGTATTAGTTTCCGATACACCACTCCAGGTTCAATGTATTCCTTGGACATACTCATTGACGATGAAACACAGAAATTACATCGGAATTAAATACAAAAGGAACAATTCCGCATTAACTGCAAGATGAGTGAGACTTCTTAGAGTCTGTGCTTTGATCCATTCCTGTGAGACCAGTATTAGTTTCCGATACACCACTGCAGGTTCAATGTATTCCTTAGACATACACATTGACGATGCAACACTGAAATTACATCGGAATTAAATACAAAAGGCACAATGCCGCCATAAGTGCAAGAACAGAGACTCTTCTTCCAGTCGGTGCTTTGAGCATTCCCTGCGAGACCAGTATTAATTTCCGATACACCACTGCAGGTACAATGTATTCCTTGGACTTTCACATTGACGATGAAACACAGAAATGGCATCGGAATTAAATACAAATGGCACAATGCCGCCTTAAGAACAAGAATAGAGAGTGTTCTTACAGTCGGTGCTTTGAGCATTCCCTGTGAGACCAGTATTAGTTTCCGTTACACCACTGCATGTTCAGTGTATTCCTTGGACCTTCACATTGACGATGAAACACCAAAAACGCATCGGAATTTAATACAAAAGGCACAATGCCGCCTTAAGTGCAAGAAGAGTGAGACTTCTTAGAGTCTGTGTTTTGATCCATTCCTATGACACCAGTATTACTTTTCGATACACCACTGCAGGTTGAATGAGTTCCTTGCATCTTCACATTGACGAAGAAACACAGAAATCGCATCGGAATTAAATACAAACGGCACAATGCCGCCGTAAGTACAAGAATAGAGACTGTTCTTACAGTCGGTGCTTTGAGCATTGCCTGTGAGACCAGTATTAGTTTCCGATACACCACTGCAGGTTCAATGTTTTCCTTGGACCTTCACATTGACAATGAAACGCAGAAATCACATCGTAATTAAATACAAAAGGCACAATGCCGCCTTAAGTACAAGAATAGAGACTCTTCTTACAGTCGGTGCTTTGAGCATTCCCTGTGGGACCAGTAATAGCTTCCGATACACCACTGGAGGTTCAATGTATTCCTTTGACATTCACATTGACGATGAAACACTGATATTACATCGGAATTAAACACAAAAGGCACAATGCCGCCTTAAGTACAAGAATAGAGACTCTTCTCTAAGTCGGTGCTTTGAGTATTCCCTGTGAGACCAGTATTATTTTCCGATACACCACTGCAGGTTCGTTGTTTTCCTTGGACCTTCACATTGACGATGAAACACAGAAATTGCATCGGAATTAAATACAAAAACCACAATGCCGCCTTAAGTACAAGAATAGAGACTCTTCCTACAGTCGATGCTTTGAGCAGTCCCTGTGAGACCAGTATTAGATTCCGATACACGACTGCATGTTCAATGTATTCCTTGGACCTTCACATTGACGATTAAACACAGAAATCGCATCGGAATTAAATACAATAGCCACAAAGCCGCCTTAAGTACAAATATAGAGAGTCTTCTTACAGTCGGTGCTTTGAGCATACCCTGTGAGACCAGTATTAGTTTCCAATACATTAGTGCAGGTTCAGTGTATTCCTTGGACCATCACATTGACGATGAAACACAGAAATCGCATCGGAATTAAATACGAAAGGCACAATGCCGCCATAAGTACAAGAATAGAGACCCTTCTTACAGTCGGGGCTTTGAGCATTCCCTGTGAGACCAGTATTAGTTTCCGACACACCACTGCAATTTCAGTGTATTCCTTGGACCTACACATTGAGGATGAAGCACAGAAATCGCATCGGAATGAAATACAAAAGGAACAATGCCGCCTTAAGTACAAGAATAGAGACTCTTCTTAAGTCGGTGCTTTGAGCATTCCCTGTGAGACCAGTATTAGCTTCCGATACAACACTGCAGGTTCAATGTATTCTTTGGACATACACATTGACGATGAAACACTGAAATTACATCGGAATTAAATACAAAAGGCACAATGCCGCCTTAAGTGCAAGAAGAGTGAGACTTCTTAGAGTCTGTGCTTTGATCCTTTCCTGTGGGACCTGTATTAGTTTCCGATACACCACTGTAGGTCCAATGTGTTCCTTGCACCTTCACATTGACGAAGAAACACATAAATCGCATCGGAAATAAATAAAAAAGGCATAATGCCGCAATAAGTACAAGAATAGAGACTCTTCTTACAGTCGGTGCTTTGAGCATTCCCTGTGAGACCAGTATTAGTTTCCGATACGCCACTGCAGGTTCAATGTATTCCTTAGACATACACATTGACGATGAAACACTGAAATTACATCGAAATTAAATACAAAAGGCACAATGCCGCCATAAGTGCAAGAATGGAGACTCTTCTTACAGTCGGTTCTTTGAGCATTCCCTGCGAGACCAGTATTAGTTTCCGATACACCACTGCAGGTACAATGTATTCCTTGGACCTTCACATTGACGATGAAACACAGAAATGGCATCGGAATTAAATACAAATGGCACAATGCCCAATTAAGTACAAGAATAGAGAGTCTTCTTACAGTCGGTGCTATGAGCATTCCCTGTGAGACCAGTATTAGTTTCCGATACTCCACTGCAGGTTAAATGTATTCCTTGGACCTTCACATTGACGATGAAACACAGAAATGGCATCGGAATTAAATACAAATGGCACAATGCCGCCTTAAGTACAAGAATAGGAAGTCTTCTTACAGCCGGTGCTTTGAGCATTTCCTGTGAGACCAGTATTAGTTTCCGATACACCACTGCAGGTTCAATGCATTGCTTGGATATACACATTGACGATGAAACACTGAAATTACATCGGAATTACATAAAAAAGGCACAATTTAGCCTTAAGTGCAAGAATAGTGAGACTTCTTAGAGTATGTGCTTTGACGCTCTCCAGTGAGACCAGTATTAATTCTCTGATACATCACACCTGGTTCAATGTATTCCTTCGACCTTCACATTGACGATGAAACACAGAAATCAAATCGAAATTAAAATCAAAAGGCACAATGCCGACTTAAGTACAAGAATAGAGAGTGTTCTTACAGTCGGTGCTTTGAGCATTCCCTGTGAGACCAGTATTAGTTTCCGTTACACCACTGCAGGTTCAGTGTATTCCTTGGACCTTCACATTGACGATGAAACACCAAAAACGCATCGGAATTAAATACAAAAGGCACAATGCCGCCTTAAGTGCAAGAAGAGAGAGACTTCTTAGAGTCTGTGTTTTGATCCATTCCTATGACACCAGTATTACTCTTCGATACACCACTGCAGGTTGAATGTGTTCCTTGCACCTTCACATTGACGATTAAACACAGAAATCCCATCGGAATTAAATACAAAAGCCATAATGCCGCCTTAAGTACAAATATAGAGAATCTTCTTACAGTCGGTGCTTTGAGCATTCCCTGTGAGGCCAGTATTAGTTTCCAATACATTAGTGCAGGTTCAGTGTATTCATTGGACCTTCACATTGACGATGAAACACAGAAATCGCATCGGAATTAAATACGAAATGCACAATGCCGCCATAGGTACAAGAATAGAGACCCTTCTTACAGTCGGGGCTTTGAGCATTCCCTGTGAGACCAGTATTAGTTTCCGATACACCACTGCAATTTCAGTGTATTCCTTGGACCTTCACATTGAGGATGAAGCACAGAAATCGCATCGGAATGAAATACAAAAGGAACAATGCCGCCTTAAGTACAAGAATAGAGACTCTTCTTAAGTCGGTGCTTTGAGCATTCCCTGTGAGACCAGTATTAGCTTCCGATACAACACTGCAGGTTCAATGTATTCCTTGGACATACACATTGACGATGAAACACTGAAATTACATCGGAATTAAATACAAAAGGCACAATGCCGCCTTAAGTACAACAATAGAGACTCTTCTTACAGTTGGTGCTTTGAGCATTCCCAGTGAGACCAGTATTAGTTTCCGATACACCACTGGAAATTCAATTAATTCCTTGGACATTCACATTGACGATGAAACACTGAAATTACATCGGAATTAAATTCAAAAGGCACATTGCCGCCTTAAGTACAAGAATAGAGACTCTTCTTACAGTCGGTGCTTTGAGCATTCCCAGTGAGACCAGTATTAGTTTCCGATACACCACTGGAAATTCAATTAATTCCTTGGACATTCACATTGAAGATGAAACACTGAAATTACATCGGAATTTAATACAAAAGGCACAATGCCGATTTAAGTACAAGAATAGAGACTCTTCTTACAGTTGGCGCTGAGCATTCCCTGTGAGACCAGTATTAGTTTCCGATACTCCACTGCAGGTTCAATGTATTCCTTGGACCTTCACATTGACGATGAAACACAGAAGTCGCATCGTAATTAAGTCAAAAACGCACAATGAAGCCTTAAGTACAAGAATACAGACTCTACTTACAGTCGGTGCTTTGAGCATTCCCTGTGAGACCAGTATTAGTTTCTGATACACCACTGCAGGTTCAATGTATTCCTTGGACCTTCACATTGACGATGAAACACAGAAGTCGCATCGTAATTAAGTCAAAAACGCACAATGAAGCCTTAAGTACAAGAATACAGACTTTACTTACAGTCGGTGCTTTGAGCATTCCCTGTGAGACCAGTATTAGTTTCCGATACACCACTGCAAGTTCAATGTATTCCTTGGACGTTCACATTGTAGATGAATGACAGAAATCGCATCGGAATTAAACACAAAAGGCACAATGCCGCCTTAAGTACAAGAATACAGACTCTACTTACAGTCGGTGCTTTGAGCATTCCCTGTGAGACCAGTATTAGTTTCCGTACACCACTGCAGGTTCAATGTATTCCTTGGTGCTTCACATTGACGATGAAACACAGAAATCGCATCGGAATTAAATACAAAAGCCACAATGCCGCCTTCAGTACAAGAATAGAGACTCTTCTTACAGTCGGTGCTTTGAGCATTCCCTGTGACACCAGTATTAGTTTCCGATACACCACTGGAGGTTCAATGTATTCCTTGGACCTTGAAATTGACGATGAAACACAGAAATCGCATTGGAATTAAATACATAAGGCACAATGCCGCTTTAAGTACAAGCATAGAGACTATTCTTACAGTCTGTGCTTTGAGCGTTCCCTGTGAGACCAGTATTAGTATCCGATACACCACTGCAGATTCAATGTATTCATTGGACATACACATTGACGATGAAACACTGCAATTACATCGGAATTAAATACAAAAGGCACAATGCCGCCCTAAGTACAAGAATGGAGACTCATCTTACAATCGGTGCTTCGAGCATTCCCTGAGAGACCAGTATTAATTTCCGATACACCACTGCAGGTTCAGTGTATTCCTTGGACCTTCACATTGACGATGAAACACAGAAATCGCATCGGATTTAAATACCAAAGGCACAATGCCGCCTTATGTACAAGAATAGAGGCTCTTCTTACCGTCGGTGCTTTGAGCATTCCCTGTGAGACCAGTATTAGTTTCCGATACACCACTACAGGTTCAATGTATTCCTTGGACATACACATTGACGATGAAACACTGAAACTACATCGGAATTATATAGAAAAGGCACAATGCCGCCATTAGTGCAAGAAGAGTGGGACTTCTTAGAGTCTGTGTTTTGATCCTTTCCTGTGCGACCCGTATTAGTTTTCGATACGCCACTGCAGGTTCAATGTATTCCTTGGACCTTCAAATTGACGATGATACACAGAATTCGCAACGGAATTAAATACAAAAGGCACAATGCCACCTTAAGTACAAGATTAGGGACTCCTCTTACATTCGGTGCTTTGAGCTTTCCCTGTGAGACCAGTATTAGATTCCGATACACCTCTGCAGGGTCAATGTATTCCCTGGACCTTCACATGGACGATTAAACACAGATATTACATCGGAATTAAATACATAAGGTACAATGCCGCCTTAAGTAGAAGAATAGGGACTCTTCTTACTGTCGGTGCTTTGAGCATTCCCTGTGGGACCGGTATTAGTTTCTGATACACCACTGCAGGTTCAGTGTATTCCTTGGACATTCACATTGACGCTGAAATACAAAAATGGCATCGGAATTAAATACAAAGGGCACAATGCCGCCTTAAGTACAAGAATAAACACTCGGTGCTTTTGTGCATTCCCTTTGTGAGCAGTATTAGTTTCCGATACACCACTGCAGGTTCAATGTATTCCTTGAACATACTCATTGACGATGAAACACTGAAATTACATCGGAATAAAATACAAAAGGCACAATGCCGCCATAAGTGCAAGAAGAGTGAGACTTCTTAGAGACTGTGTTTTGATATTTTCCTGTGCGACCCGTACTAATTTCCGATACGCCACTGCAGGATCAATGTATTCCTTGGACCTTCACATTGACGATTAAACACAGAAATCGCATCGGAATTAAATACAAATGGCACAATGCCGCCTGAGGTACAAGAATAGAGACTCTTCTTACGGTCGGTGCTTTGAGCATTCCCTGTGAGACCAGTATTAGTTTGCGATACGCCACTGGAGGTTCAATGTATTCCTTGGACATTCACATTGACGATGAAACACTGAAATTACATCGGAATTAAATACAAAAAGCACAATGCCGCCATAAGTGCCAGAAGAGTGAGGCTTCTTAGATTCTGTGTTTCGATCCACTCCTGTGCGACACGTATTAGTTTCCGATACGCCACTGCAGGTTCAATGCATTCCTTGGACCTTCACATTGACGATGAACTACAGAAATCGCATCGGAATTAAATACAAAAGGCACATTGCCGCCCTAAGTACAAGAATATAGACTCTTCTCACAGTCGGTGTTTCGAGTATTCCCTGTGAGACCAGTATTAGTTTCCGATACACCACTGCAGGTTCAATGTATTCCTTGGACATACACATTGACTATGAAACACTAAAATTACATCGGAATTAAATACAAAAGGCACAATGCCGCCATAAGTGCAAGAAGAGTGAGATTTCTTAGAGTCTGTGATTTGATCCTTTCCTGTGCGACCCGTATTAGTTTCCCATACGCCATAGCAGGTTCAATGTATTCCTTGGACCTTCACATTGACGATTAAAAGCTGAGATCGCATCAGAATTAAATACAAATGGCACAATACCGCCTTAAGTACAAGAATAGAGGCTCTTCCAACAGTCGGTGCTTTGAGCATTCCCTTTGAAAGCAGTATTAGTTTCCGATACACCACTGCAGGTTCAATGTATTCCTTGGACCTTCACATTGACGATTAAACACAGAAATCGCATCGGAATTAAATACAAAACGCACAATGCCGCCTTAAGTACAAGAATAGAGACTCTTCTCACAGTCGGTGCTTTGAGCATTCCCCGTGAGACCAGTATTAGTTTCCGATACACCACTGGAGGTTCAATGTATTCCTTGGACCTTCACATTGACGATGACAACCGAAATTGCATCGTAATTAAATTCAAGAGCCACTATGCCGCCTTAAGTACAAGAATAGAGACTCTTCCTACAGTCGGTGCTTTGAGCACTCCCTGTGAGACGAGTATTAGTTTCCGATACACCACTGCAGGTTCAATGCATTGCTTGGACATACACATTGACGATGAAACACTGAAATTACATCGGAATTACATAAAAAAGGCACAATTCCGCCTTAAGTGCAAGAAAAGTGAGACTTCTTAGAGTATGTGCTTTGACGCTCTCCAGTGAGACCAGTATTAGTTCTCCGATACATCACACCTGGTTCAATGTATTCCTTCGACCTTCACATTGACGATGAAACACAGAAATCAAATCGAAATTAAAATCAAAAGGCACAATGCCGATTTAAGTACAAGAATAGAGAGTGTACTTACAGTCGGTGCTTTGAGCATTCCCTGTGAGACCAGTATTAGTTTCCGTTACACCACTGCAGGTTCAGTGTATTCCTTGGACCTTCACATTGACGATGAAACACCAAAAACGCATCGGAATTAAATACAAAAGGCACAATGCCGCCTTATGTGCAAGAAGAGAGAGACTTCTTAGAGTCTGTGTTTTGATCCATTCCTATGACACCAGTATTACTTTTCGATACACCACTGCAGGTTGAATGTGTTCCTTGCACCTTCACATTGACGATTAAACACAGAAATCCCATCGGAATTAAATACAAAAGCCATAATGCCGCCTTAAGTACAAATATAGAGAATCTTCTTACAGTCGGTGCTTTGAGCATTCCCTGTGAGGCCAGTATTAGTTTCCAATACATTAGTGCAGGTTCAGTGTATTCATTGGACCTTCACATTGACGATGAAACGCAAAATCGCATCGGAATAAAATACAAAAGGCACAATGCCGCCTTAAGTACAAGAATAGAGACTCTTCTTACAGTCGGTGCTTTGAGCATTCCCTGTGAGACCAGTATTAGTTTCCGATACACCACTGGAAATTCAATTAATTCCTTGGACATTCACATTGACGATGAAACACTGAAATTACATCGGAATTTAGTACAAAAGGCACAATGCCGCCTTAAGTACAACAATAGAGACTCTTCTTACAGTTGGTGCTTTGTGCATTCCCTGTGAGACCAGTATTAGTTTCCGATAGACCACTGCAGGTTCAATGTATTCCTTGGACCTTCACATTGACGATGAAACACAGAAATCGCATCGGAATTAAGTCAAAAACGCACAATGAAGCCTTAAGTACAAGAATACAGACTCTACTTACAGTCGGTGCTTTGAGCATTCCCTGTGAGACCAGTATTAGTTTCCGATACACAACTGCAGATTCAATGTATTCCTTGGACCTTCACATTGATGATGAAACACAGAAATCGCATCGGAATCAAATACAAAAAAGGCACAATGCCGCCTTAAGTACAAGAATAGAGACTCTTCTTACAGTCGGTGCTTTGAGCATTCCCTGTGAGACCAGTATTAGTTTCCGATACTTCACTGCAGGTTCAATGTATTCCTTGGACCTTCACATTGAATTTTAAACACAGAAATCGCATCGGAATTAAGTCAAAAACGCACAATGCCGCCTTAAGTACAAGAATACAGACTCTACTTACAGTCGGTGCTTTGAGCATTCCCTGTGAGACCAGTATTAGTTTCCGATACACCACTGCAGATTCAATGTATTCCTTGGACCTTCACATTGATGATGAAACACAGAAATCGCATCGGAATCAAATACAAAAGGCACAATGCCGAATTAAGTACAAGAATAGAGACTCTTCTTACAGTCGGTGCTTTGAGCATTCCCTGTAAGACCAGTATTAGTTTCCGATACACCACTGGCGGTTCAATTAATTCCTTGGACATTCACATTGACGATGAAACACTGAAATTACATCGGAATTAAATACAAAAGCACATTGCCGCCTTAAGTACAAGAATAGAGACTCTTCTTACAGTCGGTGCTTTGAGCATTCCCTGTGAGACCAGTATTAGTTTCCGATACACCACTGGAAATTCAATTAATTCCTTGGACACTCACATTGACAATGAAACACTGAAATTACATCGGAATTTAATACAAAAGGCACAATGCCGCCTTAAGTTTAACAATAGAGACTCTTCTTACAGTTGGTGCTTTGAGCATTCCCTGTGAGACCAGTATTAGTTTCCGATACTCCACTGCAGGTTCAATGTATTCCTTGGACCTTCACATTGACGATGAAACACAGAAATCGCATCGTAATTAAGTCAAAAACGCACAATGCCGCCTTAAGTACAAGAATACAGACTCTACTTACAGTCGGTGCTTTGAGCATTCCCTGTGAGACCAGCATTAGTTTCCGATACACCTCTGCAGGGTCAATGTATTCCCTGGACCTTCACATGGACGATTAAACACAGAAATCACATCGGAAATAAATTCATAATTCACAATGCCGCCTTAAGTAGAACAATAGGGACTCTTCTTGCTGTCGGTGCTTTGAGCATTCCCTGTGGGACCAGTATTAGTTTCCGATACACCACTGCAGGATCAGTGTATTCCTTGGACTTTGACATTGACGATGAAATACAGAAATGGCATCGGAATTAAATACAAAGGGCACAATGCCGCCTTAAGTACAAGAATAAACACTCAGTGCTTTGAGCATTCCCTGTGTGACCAGTATTAGTTTCCGATACACCACTGCAGGTTCAATGGATTCCTTGGACATACACATTGACGATGAATCACTGAAATTACATCGGAATTACATAAAAAAGGCACAATGCCGCCATAAGTGCAAGAAGAGTGAGACTTCTTAGAGTCTGTGTTTTGATCCTTTCCTGTTGGACCCGTATTAGTTTTCGATACGCCACTGCAGGTTCAATGTATTCCTTGGACCTTCAAATTGACGATGATACACAGAAATGGCATCGGAATTATATACAAAAGGCTCAGTGCCACATTAAGTACAGGAATAGACACTCCTCTTACAGTCAGTGCTTTGAGCATTCCCTGTGAGACCAGTATTAGTTCCCGATACACCACTGCAAGTTCAACGTATTCCTTGGACGTTCACATTGTCGATGAATGACAGAAATCGCATCGGAATTAAACACAAAAGGCACAAAGCCGCCTTAAGTACAAGAATACAGACTCTACTTACAATCGGTGCTTTGAGCATTCCCTGTGAGACCAGTATTAGTTTCCGTACACCACTGCAGGTTCAATGTATTCCTTGGTCCATCACATTGACGATGAAACACAGAAATCGCATCGGAATTAAATACAAAAGCCACAATGCCGCCTTCAGTACAAGAATAGAGACTCTTCTTACAGTCGGTGCTTTGAGCATTCCCTGTGACACCAGTATTAGTTTCCGATACACCACTGGAGGTTCAATGTATTCCTTGGACCTTCACATTGACGATGACACACAAAAATTGCATCGTAATTTTATACAAAAGCCACAATGTCGCCTTAAGTACAAGAATAGAGACTCTTCTTACAGTCGGTGCTTTGAGCATTCCCTGTGAGACGAGTATTAGTTTCCGATACACCACTGCAGGTTCAATGTATTCCTTGGACCTTCAAATTGACGATGAAACACAGAAATCGTATCGGAATTAAATACCAAAGGCACATTGCCGCCTTATGTACAAGAATAGAGGCTCTTCTTACCGTCGGTGCTTTGAGCATTCCCTGTGAGACCAGTATTAGTTTCCGATACACCACTACAGATTCAATGTATTCCTTGGACATACACATTGACGATGAAACACTGAAACTACATCGGAATTATATAGAAAAGGCACAATGCCGCCATTAGTGCAAGAAGAGTGGGACTTCTTAGAGTCTGTGTTTTGATCCTTTCCTGTGCGACCCGTATTAGTTTTCGATACGCCACTGCAGGTTCAATGTATTCCTTGGACCTTCAAATTGACGATGATACACAGAATTCGGAACGGAATTAAATACAAAAGGCACAATGCCGCCTTAAGTACAAGATTAGGGACTCCTCTTACATTCGGTGCTTTGAGCTTTCCCTGTGAGACCAGTATTAGTTTCCGATACACCTCTGCAGGGTCAATGTATTCCCTGGACCTTCACATGGACGATTAAACACAGAAATCACATCGGAATTAAATACATAAGGCACAATGCCGCCTTAAGTAGAAGATTAGGCACTCTTCTTACTGTCGGTGCTTTGAGCATTCCCTGTGGGACCAGTATTAGTTTCCGATACACCACTGCAGAATCAGTGTATTCCTTGGACTTTCACATTGACGATGAAATACAAAAATGGCATCGGAATTAAATACAAAGGGCACAATGCCGCCTTAAGTACAAGAATAAACACTCGGTGCTTTGAGCATTCCCTGTGTGACCAGTATTAGTTTCCGATACACCACTGCAGGTTCAATGTATTCCTTGGACATACACATTGACGATGAAACACTGAAATTACATCGGAATTACATAAAAAAGCACAATTCCGCCTTAAGTGCAAGAAAAGTGAGACTTCTTAGAGTATGTGCTTTGACGCTCTCCAGTGAGACAAGTATTTGTTCTCCGATACATCACACCTGGTTCAATGTATTCCTTCGACCTTCACATTGACGATGAAACACAGAAATCAAATCGAAATTAAAATCAAAAGGCACAATGCCGACTTAAGTACAAGAATAGAGAGTGTTCTTACAGTCGGTGCTTTGAGCATTCCCTGTGAGACCAGTATTAGTTTCCGTTACACCACTGCAGGTTCAGTGTATTCCTTGGAACTTCACATTGACGATGAAACACCAAAAACGCATCGGAATTAAATACAAAAGGCACAATGCCGCCTTAAGTGCAAGAAGAGAGAGACTTCTTAGAGTCTGTGTTTTGATCCATTCCTATGACACCAGTATTACTTTTCGATACACCACTGCATGTTGAATGTGTTCCTTGCACCTTAACATTGACGATTAAACACAGAAATCCCATCGGAATTAAATACAAAAGCCATAATGCCGCCTTAAGTGCAAATATAGAGAATCTTCTTACAGTCGGTGCTTTGAGCATTCCCTGTGAGGCCAGTATTAGTTTCCAATACATTAGTGCAGGTTCAGTGTATTCATTGGACCTTCACATTGACGATGAAACACAGAAATCGCATCGGAATTAAATACGAAATGCACAATGCCGCCATAGGTACAAGAATAGAGACCCTTCTTACAGTCGGGGCTTTGAGCATTCCCTGTGAGACCAGTATTAGTTTCCGATACACCACTGCAATTTCAGTGTATTCCTTGGACCTTCACATTGAGGATGAAGCACAGAAATCGCATCGGAATGAAATACAAAAGGAACAATGCCGCCTAAAGTACCAGAAAAGAGACTGTTCTTACAGTCGGTTCTTTGAGCATTGCCTGTGAGACCATTATTAGTTTCCTATACACCACTGCAGGTACAATGTATTCCTTGGACCTTCACATTGACGATGAAACGCAGAAATCGCATCGGAATAACATACAAAAGGCACAATGCCGCCTTAAGTACAAGAATACAGACTCTACTTACAGTCGGTGCTTTGAGCATTCCCTGTGAGACCAGTAATAGTATCCGATGCACCACTGCAGGTTCAATCTATTCCTTGGACATACTCATTGACGATGAAGCACTGAAATTACATCGTAATTAAATCCAAAAGGAACAATGCCGCCATAAGTACAACAATAGAGACTCTTCTTACCGTCGGTGCTTTGAGCATTCCCTGTGAGACCAGTATTAGTTTCCGATACACCACTGCAGGTTGAATGTATTCCTTGGACATACACATTGACGATGAAACACTGAAATTACATCAGAATTATATACAAAAGGCACAATGCCGCCATAAGTGCAAGAAGAGTGAGACTTCTTAGAGTCTGTGTTTTGATCCTTTCCTGTTGGACCCGTATTAGTTTTCGATACGCCACTGCAGGTTCAATGTATTCCTTGGACCTTCAAATTGACGATGATACACAAAAATGGCATCGGAATTATATACAAAAGGCTCAGTGCCACATTAAGTACAGGAATAGACACTCTTCTTACAGTCAGTGCTTTGAGCATTCCCTGTGAGGCCAGTGTTAGTTTCCGATACACCACTGCAAGTTCAACGTATTCCTTGGACGTTCACATTGTCGATGAATGACAGAAATCGCATCGGAATTAAACACAAAAGGCACAATGCCGCCTTAAGTACAAGAATACAGACTCTACTTACAGTCGGTGCTTTGAGCATTCCCTGTGAGACCAGAATTAGTTTCCGTACACCACTGCAGGTTCAATGTATTCCTTGGTCGTTCACATTGAAGATGAAACACAGAAATCGCATCGGAATTAAATACAAAAGCCACACTGCCGCCTTCAGTACAAGAATAGAGACTCTTCTTACAGTCGGTGCTTTGAGCATTCCCTGTGACACCAGTATTAGTTTCCGATACACCACTGGAGGTTCAATGTATTCCTTGGACCTTCACATTGACGATGACACACAAAATTTGCATCGTAATTTAATACAAAAGCCACAATGCCGCCTTAAGTACAAGAATAGAGACTCTTCTTACAGTCGGTGCTTTGAGCATTCCCTGTGAGACCAGTATTAGTTTCCGATACACCACTGCAGGTTCAATGTATTCCTTGGACCTTCAAATTGACGATGATACACAGAATTCGCAACGGAATTAAATACAAAAGGCACAATGCCGCCTTAAGTACAAGATTAGGGACTCCTCTTACATTCGGTGCTTTGAGCTTTCCCTGTGAGACCAGTATTAGTTTCCGATACACCTCTGCAGGGTCAATGTATTCCCTGGACCTTCACATGGACGATTAAACACAGTAATCACATCGGAATTAAATACATAAGGCACAATGCCGCCTTAAGTAGAAGAATAGGGACTCTTCTTGCTGTCGGTGCTTTGAGCATTCCCTGTGGGACCAGTATTAGTTTCCGAAACACCACTGCAGAATCAGTGTATTCCTTGGACTTTCACATTGACGATTAAATACAAAAATGGCATCGGAATTAAATACAAAGGGCACAATGCCGCCTTAAGTACAAGAATAAACACTCGGTGCTTTGAGCGTTCCCTGTGTGACCAGTATTAGTTTCCGATACACCACTGCAGGTTCAATGTATTCCTTGGACATACACATTGACGATGAAACACTGAAATTACATCGGAATTACATAAAAAAGGCACAATTCCGCCTTAAGTGCAAGAAAAGTGAGACTTCTTAGAGTATGTGCTTTGACGCTCTCCAGTGAGACCAGTATTAGATCTCCGATACATCACACCTGGCTCAATGTATTCCTTCGACCTTCACATTGACGATGAAACACAGAAATCAAATCGAAATTAAAATCAAAAGGCACAATGCCGACTTAAGTACAAGAATAGAGAGTGTTCTTACAGTCGGTGCTTTGAGCATTCCCTGTGAGACCAGTATTAGTTTCCGTTACACCACTGCAGGTTCAGTGTATTCCTTGGACCTTCACATTGACGATGAAACACCAAAAACGCATCGGAATTAAATACAAAAGGCACAATGCCGCCTTAAGTGCAAGAAGAGAGAGACTTCTTAGAGTCTGTGTTTTGATCCATTCCTATGACACCAGTATTACTTTTCGATACACCACTGCAGGTTGAATGTGTTCCTTGCACCTTAACATTGACGATTAAACACAGAAATCCCATCGGAAATAAATACAAAAGCCATAATGCCGCCTTAAGTACAAATATAGAGAATCTTCTTACAGTCGGTGCTTTGAGCATTCCCTGTGAGGCCAGTATTAGTTTCCAATACATTAGTGCAGGTTCAGTGTATTCATTGGACCTTCACATTGACGATGAAACACAGAAATCGCATCGGAATTAAATACGAAATGCACAATGCCGAAATAGGTACAAGAATAGAGACCCTTCTTACAGTCGGGGCTTTGAGCATTCCCTGTGAGACCAGTATTAGTTTCCGATACACCACTGCAATATCAGTGTATTCCTTGGACCTTCACATTGAGGATGAAGCACAGAAATCGCATCGGAATGAAATACAAAAGGAACAATGCCGCCTTAAGTACAAGAATAGAGACTCTTCTTAAGTCGGTGCTTTGAGCATTCCCTGTGAGACCAGTATTAGCTTCCGATACAACACTGCAGGTTCAATGTATTCCTTGGACATACACATTGACGATGAAACACTGAAATTACATCGGAATTAAATACAAAAGGCACAATGCCGCCTTAAGTGCAAGAAGAGTGAGACTTCTTAGAGTCTGTGCTTTGAACTTTTCCTGTGAGACCTGTATTAGTTTCCGATACACCACTGTAGGTTTAATGTGCTCCTTGCACCTTCACATTGACGAAGAAACACAGAAATCGCATCGGAATTAAATACAAAAGGCACAATGCCGCCTAAAGTACCAGAAAAGAGACTGTTCTTACAGTCGGTTCTTTGAGCATTGCCTGTGAGACCAGTATTAGTTTCCTATACACCACTGCAGGTACAATGTATTCCTTGGACCTTCACAATGACGATGAAACGCAGAAATCGCATCGGAATAAAATACAAAAGGCACAATGCCGCCTTAAGTACAAGAATAGAGACTCTTCTTACAGTCGGTGCTTTGAGCATTCCCTGTGAGACCAGTATTAGTTTCCGATACACCACTGGAAATTCAATTAATTCCTTGGACACTCACATTGACGATGAAACACTGAAATTACATCGGAATTTAATACAAAAGGCACAATGCCGCCTTAAGTACAACAATAGAGACTCTTCTTACAGTTGGTGCTTTGAGCATTCCCTGTGAGACCAGTATTAGTTTCCGATACTCCACTGCAGGTTCAATGTAATCCTTGGACCATCACATTGACGATGAAACACAGAAATCGCATCGTAATTAAGTCAAAAACGCACAATGCCGCCTTAAGTACAAGAATACAGACTCTACTTACAGTCGGTGCTTTGAGCATTCCCTGTGAGACCAGAAATAGTATCCGATGCACCACTGCAGGTTCAATCTATTCCTTGGACATACACATTGACGATGAAACACAGAAATCGCATCGGAATCAAATACAAAAGGCACAATGCCGCCTTAAGTACAAGAATAGAGACTCTTCTTACAGTCGGTGCTTTGAGCATTCCCTGTGAGACCAGTATTAGTTTCCGATACTTCACTGCAGGTTCAATGTATTCCTTGGACCTTCACATTGACGTTTAAACACAGAAATCGCATCGGAATTAAGTCAAAAACGCACAATGCCGCCTTAAGTACAAGAATACAGACTCTACTTACAGTCGGTGCTTTGAGCATTCCCTGTGAGACCAGTAATAGTATCCGATGCACCACTGCAGGTTCAATCTATTCCTTGGACATACTCATTGACGATGAAGCACTGAAATTACATCGTAATTAAATCCAAAAGGAACAATGCCGCCATAAGTACAACAATAGAGACTCTTCTTACCGTCGGTGCTTTGAGCATTCCCTGTGAGACCAGTATTAGTTTCCGATACACCACTGCAGGTTGAATGTATTCCTTGGACATACACATTGACGATGAAACACTGAAATTACATCAGAATTATATACAAAAGGCACAATGCCGCCATAAGTGCAAGAAGAGTGAGACTTCTTAGAGTCTGTGTTTTGATCCTTTCCTGTTGGACCCGTATTAGTTTTCGATACGCCACTGCAGGTTCAATGTATTCCTTGGACCTTCAAATTGACGATGATACACAAAAATGGCATCGGAATTATATACAAAAGGCTCAGTGCCACATTAAGTACAGGAATAGACACTCTTCTTACAGTCAGTGCTTTGAGCATTCCCTGTGAGACCAGTATTAGTTTCCGACACAACTGCAAGTTCAACGTATTCCTTGGACGTTCACATTGTCGATGAATGACAGAAATCGCATCGGAATTAAACACAAAAGGCACAAAGCCGCCTTAAGTACAAGAATACAGACTCTACTTACAGTCGGTGCTTTGAGCATTCCCTGTGAGACCAGTATTAGTTTCCGTACACCACTGCAGGTTCAATGTATTCTTTGGTCGTTCACATTGACGATGAAACACAGAAATCGCATCGGAATTAAATACAAAAGCCACAATGCCGCCTTCAGTACAAGAATAGAGACTCTTCTTACAGTCGGTGCTTTGAGCATTCCCTGTGACACCAGTATTAGTTTCCGATACACCACTGGAGGTTCAATGTATTCCTTGGACCTTCACATTGACGATGACACACAAAATTTGCATCGTAATTTAATACAAAAGCCACAATGCCGCCTTAAGTACAAGAATAGAGACTCTTCTTACAGTCGGTGCTTTGAGCATTCCCTGTGAGACCAGTATTAGTTTCCGATACACCACTGCAGGATCAATGTATTCCTTGGACCTTCAAATTGACGATGATACACAGAATTCGCAACGGAATTAAATACAAAAGGCACAATGCCGCCTTAAGTACAAGATTAGGGACTCCTCTTACATTCGGTGCTTTGAGCTTTCCCTGTGAGACCAGTATTAGTTTCCGATACACCTCTGCAGGGTCAATGTATTCCCTGGACCTTCACATGGACGATTAAACACAGAAATCACATCGGAATTAAATACATAAGGCACAATGCCGCCTTAAGTAGAAGAATAGGGACTCTTCTTGCTGTCGGTGCTTTGAGCATTCCCTGTGGGACCAGTATTAGTTTCCGATACACCACTGCAGAATCAGTGTATTCCTTGGACTTTCACATTGACGATGAAATACAAAAATGGCATCGGAATTAAATACAAAGGGCACAATGCCGCCTTAAGTACAAGAATAAACACTCGGTGCTTTGAGCATTCCCTGTGTGACCAGTATTAGTTTCCGATACACCACTGCAGGTTCAATGTATTCCTTGGACATACACATTGACGATGAAACACTGAAATTACATCGGAATTACATAAAAAAGGCACAATTCCGCCTTAAGTGCAAGAAAAGTGAGACTTCTTAGAGTATGTGCTTTGACGCTCTCCAGTGAGACCAGTATTAGTTCTCCGATACATCACACCTGGTTCAATGTATTCCTTCGACCTTCACATTGACGATGAAACACAGAAATCAAATCGAAATTAAAATCAAAAGGCACAATGCCGACTTAAGTACAAGAATAGAGAGTGTTCTTACAGTCGGTGCTTTGAGCATTCCCTGTGAGACCAGTATTAGTTTCCGTTACACCACTGCAGGTTCAGTGTATTCCTTGGACCTTCACATTGACGATGAAACACCAAAAACGCATCGGAATTAAATACAAAAGGCACAATGCCGCCTTAAGTGCAAGAAGAGAGAGACTTCTTAGAGTCTGTGTTTTGATCCATTCCTATGACACCAGTATTACTTTTCGATACACCACTGCAGGTTGAATGTGTTCCTTGCACCTTCACATTGACGATTAAACACAGAAATCCCATCGGAATTAAATACAAAAGCCATAATGCCGCCTTAAGTACAAATATAGAGAATCTTCTTACAGTCGGTGCTTTGAGCATTCCCTGTGAGGCCAGTATTAGTTTCCAATACATTAGTGCAGGTTCAGTGTATTCATTGGACCTTCACATTGACGATGAAACACAGAAATCGCATCGGAATTAAATACGAAATGCACAATGCCGCCATAGGTACAAGAATAGAGACCCTTCTTACAGTCGGGGCTTTGAGCATTCCCTGTGAGACCAGTATTAGTTTCCGATACACCACTGCAATTTCAGTGTATTCCTTGGACCTTCACATTGAGGATGAAGCACAGAAATCGCATCGGAATGAAATACAAAAGGAACAATGCCGCCTTAAGTACAAGAATAGAGACTCTTCTTAAGTCGGTGCTTTGAGCATTCCCTGTGAGACCAGTATTAGCTTCCGATACAACACTGCAGGTTCAATGTATTCCTTGGACATACACATTGACGATGAAACACTGAAATTACATCGGATTTAAATACAAAAGGCACAATGCCGCCTTAAGTGCAAGAAGAGTGAGACTTCTTAGAGTCTGTGCTTTGATCCTTTCCTGTGAGACCTGTATTAGTTTCCGATACACCACTGTAGGTTTAATGTGCTCCTTGCACCTTCACATTGACGAAGAAACACAGAAATCGCATCGGAATTAAATACAAAAGGCACAATGCCGCCTAAAGTACCAGAAAAGAGACTGTTCTTACAGTCGGTTCTTTGAGCAGTGCCTGTGAGACCAGTATTAGTTTCCTATACACCACTGCAGGTACAATGTATTCCTTGGACATTCACATTGACGATGAAACGCAGAAATCGCATCGGAATAAAATACAAAAGGCACAATGCCGCCTTAAGTACAAGAATAGAGACTCTTCTTACAGTCGGTGCTTTGAGCATTCCCTGTGAGACCAGTATTAGTTTCCGATACACCACTGGAAATTCAATTAATTCCTTGGACACTCACATTGACGATGAAACACTGAAATTACATCGGAATTTAATACAAAAGGCACAATGCCGCCTTAAGTACAACAATAGAGACTCTTCTTACAGATGGTGCTTTGAGCATTCCCTGTGAGACCAGTATTAGTTTCCGATACTCCACTGCAGGTTCAATGTATTCCTTGGACCTTCACATTGACGATGAAACACAGAAATCGCATCGTAATTAAGTCAAAAACGCACAATGCCGCCTTAAGTACAAGAATAAAGACTCTACTTACAGTCGGTGCTTTGAGCATTCCCTGTGAGACCAGAAATAGTATCCGATGCACCACTGCAGGTTCAATCTATTCCTTGGACATACACATTGACGATGAAACACAGAAATCGCATCGGAATCAAATACAAAAGGCACAATGCCGCCTTAAGTACAAGAATAGAGACTCTTCTTACAGTCGGTGCTTTGAGCATTCCCTGTGAGACCAGTATTAGTTTCCGATACTTCACTGCAGGTTCAATGTATTCCTTGGACCTTCACATTGACGTTTAAACACAGAAATCGCATCGGAATTAAGTCAAAAACGCACAATGCCGCCTTAAGTACAAGAATACAGACTCTACTCACAGTCGGTGCTTTGAGCATTCCCTGTGACACCAGTATTAGTTTCCGATACACCACTGGAGGTTCAATGTATACCTTGGACCTTCACATTGACGATGACACACAAAATTTGCATCGTAATTTTATACAAAAGCCACAATGCCGCCTTAAGTACAAGAATAGAGACTCTTCTTACAGTCGGTGCTTTGTGCATTCCCTGTGAGACCAGTATTAGTTTCCGATACTCCACTGCAGATTCAATGTATTCCTTGGACCTTCACATTGACGATGAAACACAGAAACCGCATCGGAATCAAATACAAAAGGCACAATGCCGCCTTAAGTACAAGAATAGAGACTCTTCTTACAGTCGGTGCTTTGAGCATTCCCTGTGAGACCAGTATTAGTTTCCGATACTTCACTGCAGGTTCAATGTATTCCTTGGACCTTCACATTGAATTTTAAACACAGAAATCGCATCGGAATTAAGTCAAAAACGCACAATGCCGCCTTAAGTACAAGAATACAGACTCTACTTACAGTCGGTGCTTTGAGCATTCCCTGTAAGACCAGTATTAGTTTCCGATACACCACTGGCGGTTCAATTAATTCCTTGGACATTCACATTGACGATGAAACACTGAAATTACATCGGAATTAAATACAAAAGGCACATTGCCGCCTTAAGTACAAGAATAGAGACTCTTCTTACAGTCGGTGCTTTGAGCATTCCCTGTGAGACCAGTATTAGTTTCCGATACACCACTGGAAATTCAATTAATTCCTTGGACACTCACATTGACGATGAAACACTGAAATTACATCGGAATTTAATACAAAAGGCACAATGCCGCCTTAAGTACAACAATAGAGACTCTTCTTACAGTTGGTGCTTTGAGCATTCCCTGTGAGACCAGTATTAGTTTCCGATACTCCACTGCAGGTTCAATGTATTCCTTGGACCTTCACATTGACGATGAAACACAGAAATCGCATCGTAATTAAGTCAAAAACGCACAATGCCGCCTTAAGTACAAGAATACAGACTCAACTTACATTCGGTGCTTTGAGCATTCCCTGTGAGACCAGAAATAGTATCCGATGCACCACTGCAGGTTCAATCTATTCCTTGGACATACACATTGACGATGAAACACAGAAATCGCATCGGAATCAAATACAAAAGGCACAATGCCGCCTTAAGTACAAGAATAGAGACTCTTCTTACAGTCGGTGCTTTGAGCATTCCCTGTGAGACCAGTATTAGTTTCCGATACTCACTGCAGGTTCAATGTATTCCTTGGACCTTCACATTGACGTTTAAACACAGAAATCGCATCGGAATTAAGTCAAAAACGCACAATGCCGCCTTAAGTACAAGAATACAGACTCTACTTACAGTCGGTGCTTTGAGCATTCCCTGTGAGACCAGTAGTAGTATCCGATGCACCACTGCAGGTTCAATCTATTCCTTGGACATACTCATTGACGATGAAGCACTGAAATTACATCGTAATTAAATCCAAAAGGAACAATGCCGCCCTAAGTACAACAATAGAGACTCTTCTTACCGTCGGTGCTTTGAGCATTCCCTGTGAGACCAGTATTAGTTTCCGATACACCACTGCAGGTTCAATGTATTCCTTGGACATACACATTGACGATGAAACACTGAAATTTCATCAGAATTATATACAAAAGGCACAATGCCGCCATAAGTGCAAGAAGAGTGAAACTTCTTAAAGTCTGTGTTTTGATCCTTTCCTGTTGGACCCGTATTAGTTTTCGATACGCCACTGCAGGTTCAATGTATTCCTTGGACCTTCAAATTGACGATGAAACACAGAAATGGCATCGGAATTATATACAAAAGGCTCAGTGCCACATTAAGTACAGGAATAGACACTCCTCTTACAGTCAGTGCTTTGAGCATTCCCTGTGAGACCAGTATTAGTTTCCGATACACCACTGCAAGTTCAACGTATTCCTTGGACGTTCACATTGTCGATGAATGACAGAAATCGCATCGGAATTAAACACAAAAGGCACAATGCCGCCTTAAGTACAAGAATACAGACTCTACTTACAGTCGGTGCTTTGAGCATTCCCTGTGAGACCAGTATTAGTTTCCGTACACCACTGCAGGTTCAATGTATTCCTTGGTCGTTCACATTGACGATGAAACACAGAAATCGCATCGGAATTAAATACAAAAGCCACAATGCCGCCTTCAGTACAAGAATAGAGACTCTTCTTACAGTCGGTGCTTTGAGCATTCCCTGTGACACCAGTATTAGTTTCCGATATACCACTGGAGGTTCAATGTATTCCTTGGACCTTCACATTGACGATGACACACAAAAATTGCATCGTAATTTTATACAAAAGCCACAATGCCGCCTTAAGTACAAGAATAGAGACTCTTCTTACAGTCGGTGCTTTGAGCATTCCCTGTGAGACCAGTATTAGTTTCCGATGCACCACTGCAGGTTCAATGTATTCCTTGGACCTTCAAATTGACGATGAAACACAGAAATCGCATCGGAATTAAATACCAAAGGCACAATGCCGCCTTATGTACAAGAATAGAGGCTCTTCTTACCGTCGGTGCTTTGAGCATTCCCTGTGAGACCAGTATTAGTTTCCGATACACCACTACAGGTTCAATGTATTCCTTGGACATACACATTGACGATGAAACACTGAAACTACATCGGAATTATATAGAAAAGGCACAATGCCGCCATTAGTGCAAGAAGAGTGGGACTTCTTAGAGTCTGTGCTTTGATCCTTTCCTGTGCGACCCGTATTAGTTTTCGATACGCCACTGCAGGTTCAATGTAATCCTTGGACCTTCAAATTGACGATGATACACAGAATTCGCAACGGAATTAAATACAAAAGGCACAATGCCGCCTTAAGTACAAGATTAGGGACTCCTCTTACATTCGGTGCTTTGAGCATTCCCTGTGTGACCAGTATTAGTTTCCGATACACCACTGCAGAATCAGTGTATTCCTTGGACCTTCACATTGACGATTTAACACAGAAATCGCATCGGAATTAAATACAAAAGGCACGATGCCGCCTGAGGTACAAGAATAGAGACTCTTCTTACGGTCGGTGCTTTGAGCATTCCCTGTGAGACCAGTATTAGTTTCCGATACGCCACTGGAGGTTCAATGTATTCCTTGGACATTCACATTGACGATGAAACACTGAAATTGCATCGGAATTAAATACAAAAAGCACAATGCCGCCATATGTGCAAGAAGAGTGAGGCTTCTTAGATTGTGTGTTTTGATCCAATCCTGTGCGACCCGTATTAGTTTCCGTTACGCCACTGCAGGTTCAATGCATTCCTTGGACCTTCACATTGACGATGAAATACAGAAATCGCATCGGAATTAAATACAAAAGGCACATTGCCGCCCTAAGTAAAAGAATATAGTCTCTTCTCACAGTCGGTGTTTCGAGTATTCCCTGTGAGACCAGTATTAGTTTCCGATACACCACTGCAGGTTCAATGTATTCCTTGGACATACACATTGACTATGAAACACTAAAATTACATCGGAATTAAATACAAAAGGCACAATGCCGCCATAAGTGCAAGAAGAGTAAGATTTCTTAGAGTCTGTGATTTGATCCTTTCCTGTGCGACCCGTTTTAGTTTCCGATACGCCATTGCAGGTTCAATGTATTCCTTGGACCTTCACATTGACGATTAAACGCAGAGATCGCATCAGAATTAAATACAAATGGCACAATACCGCTTTAAGTACAAGAATAGAGGCTCTTCCTACAGTCGGTGTTTTGAGCATTCCCTTTGAAAGCAGTATTAGTTTCCGATACACCACTGCAGGTTCAATGTATTCCTTGGACCTTCACATTGACGATTAAACACAGAAATCGCATCGGAATTAAATACAAAACGCACAATGCCGCCTTAAGTACAATAATAGAGACTCTTCTCACAGTCGGTGCTTTGAGCATTCCCCGTGAGACCAGTATTAGTTATCGATACACCACTGGAGGTTCAATGTATTCCTTGGACCTTCACATTGACGATTAAACACAGAAATCGCATCGGAATTAAATACAAAACGCACAATGCCGCCTTAAGTACAAGAATAGGGGCTCTTCTTACAGTCGGTGCTTTGAGCATTCCCTGTGAGACCAGTATTAGTTTCCGATACACCACTGCAGGTTCAGTGCATTTCTTGGACCTTCACATTGACGATGAAACACAGAAATGGCAACGGAATTAAATACAAAAGGCACAATGCCGCCTTAAGTACAAGAATAGACACTCTTCATACAGATCGTGTATGAGCATTCCCTGTGAGACTAGTATTAGTTTCCGATACACCACTGCAGGTTCAACGTATTCCTTGGACCTTCACATTGACGATGACACACAGAAATTGCATCGTAATTATATACAAAAGCCACAATGCCGCCTTAAGTACAGGAATAGAGACTCTTCTTACAGTCGGTGCTTTGAGCATTCCCTGTGAGACCAGTATTAGTTTCCGATACACCACTGCAGATTCAATGTAACCCTTGGACATACACATTGACGATGAAACTCTGCAATTACATCGGAATTAAATACAAAAGGCACAAGGCCGCCCTAAGTACAAGAATGGAGACTCTTCTTACAATCGGTGCTTCGAGCATTCCCTGAGAGACCAGTTTTAATTTCCAATACACCAATGCAGGTTCAATGAATTCCTTGGACCTTCACATTGACGATGAAACACAGAAATCGCATCGGAATTAAATACCAAAGGCACAATGCCGCCTTATGTACAAGAATAGAGGCTCTTCTTACCGTCGGTGCTTTGAGCATTCCCTGTGACACCAGTATTAGTTTCCGATACACCACTACAGGTTCAATGTATTCCTTGGACATACACATTGACGATGAAACACTGAAACTACATCGGAATTATATAGAAAAGGCACAATGCCGCCATTAGTGCAAGAAGAGTGGGACTTCTTAGAGTCTGTGTATTGATCCTTTCCTGTGCGACCCGTATTTTTTTTCGATACGCCACTGTAGGTTCAATGTATTCCTTGGACCTTCAAATTGACGATGATAGACAGAATTCGCAACGGAATTAAATACAAAAGGCACAATGCCGCCTTAAGTACAAGAATAGAGACTCTTCTTACAGTCGGTGCTTTGAGCATTCCCAGTGAGACCAGTATTAGTTTCCGATACACCTCTGCAGGTTCAATGTATTCCTTGGACCATCACATTGACGATGAAACACAGAAATAGCATCGGAATTAAATACAAAAGGCACAATGCCGCCTTAAGTAGAAGAATAGAGACTCTTCTCACTGTCGGTGTTTTGAGCATTCCCTGTGGGACCAGTATTAGTTTCCGATACACCACTGCAGGTTCAGTGTATTCCTTGGACTTTCACATTGACGATGAAACACAGAAATGGCATCGGAATTAAATACAAAGGGCACAATGCCGCCTTAAGTACAAGAATAAACACTTGGTGCTTTGAGCATTCCCTGTGTGACCAGTATTAGTTTCCGATACACCACTGCAGGTTCAATGTATTCCTTGGACATACACATTGACGATGAAACACTGATATTACATCGGAATTAAATACAAAAGGCACAATGCCGCCATAAGTGCAAGAAGAGTGAGACTTTTTTAGAGACTGTGTTTTGATACTTTCCTGTGCGACCCGTACTAGTTTCCGATACGCCACTGCAGGATCAATGTATTCCTTGGACCTTCACATTGACGATTAAACACAGAAATCGTATCGGAATTAAATACAACAGGCACAATGCCGCGTTAAGTACAAGAATTGAGACTCTTCTTACGGTCGGTTTTTTGAGCATTCCCTGTGAGACCAGTATTAGTTTCCGATACGCCACTGGAGGTTGAATGTATTCCTTGGACATTCACATTGACGATGAAATCCTGAAATTACATCGGAATTAAATACAAAAGGCACAATGCCGCCATAAGTGCAAGAAGAGTGTGACTTCTTAGAGTCTGTGTTTTGATCCTCTCCTGTGCGACCCGTATTAGTTTCCGATACGCCACTGCAGGGGCAATACATTCCTTGGACCTTCACATTGACGATGAAACACAGAAATCGCAACGGAATTAAATACAAAAGGCACAATGCCGCCCTAAGTTCAAGAACATAGTCTCTTCTCACAGTCGGTATTTCGAGTATTCCCTGTGAGACCAGTATTAGTTTCCGATACACCACTGCAGGTTCAATGTATTCCTTGGACATACGCATTGACTATGAAAGACTAAAATTACATCGGAATTAAATACAAAAGGCACAATGCCGCCATAAGGGCAAGAAGGGTGAGACTTCTTAGAGTCTGTGATTTGATCCTTTCCTGTGCGACCCGTATTAGTTATCGATACGTCACTGCAGCTTCAATGTATTCCTTGGACCTTCAAATTGACGATGAAACACAGAAATCGCATAGGAATTAAATACAAAACGCACAATACCGCCTTAAGTACAAGAATAGAGGCTCTTCCTACAGTCGGTGCTTTGAGCATTCCCTGTGAGACCAGTATTAGTTTCCGATACGCCACTGGAGGTTGAATGTATTCCTTGGACATTCACATTGACGATGAAATCCTGAAATTACATCGGAAATAAACACAAAAGGCAAAATGCCGCCATAAGTGCAAGAAGAGTGAGACTTCATAGAGTCTGTGTTTTGATCCTTTCCTGTGCGACCCGTATTAGTTTTCGATACGCCACTGCAGGTTCAATGTATTCCTTGGACTTTCAAATTGACGATGATACACAGAATTCGCAACGGAATTAGATACAAACGGCACAATGCCGCCTTAAGTACAAGAATAGAGACTCTTCTTACAGTCGGTGCTTTGAGCTTTCCCTGTGAGACCAGTATTAGTTTCCAATAAACCTCTGCAGGTTCAATGTATTCCTTGGACCGTCACATTGACGATGAAACACAGAAATCACATCGGACTTATATACAAAAGGCACAATGCCGCCATAAGTGCAAGAAGAGTGAGATTTCTTAGTGTCTGTGATTTGATCCATACCTGTGCGACCCGTATTCGTTTCCGATACGCCATTGCAGGTTCATTGTATTCCTTGGACCTTCACATTGACGATGAAACACAGAAATTGCATCGGAATTAAATACAAAAGCCTCAATGCCGCCTTACGTACAAGAATAGAGACTCTTCTTACTATCGGTGCTTTGAGCATTACCTGTGAGACCAGTATTAGTTTCCGATACACCACAGCAGGTTCAATGTATTCCTTGGACATACACATTGACGATAAAACACTGAAATTACATCGGAATTAAATACCAAAGGCACAATGCCGCCATAAGTGCAAGAAGAGTGAGACTTCTTAGAGACTGTGTTTTGATATTTTCCTGTGCGACCCATACTAGTTTCCGATACGCCACTGCAGGATCAATGTATTCCTTGGACCTTCGCATTGACGATTAAACACAGAAATCGCATCGGAATTAAATACAAAAGGCACAATGTCGCCCTAAGTACAAGAATAGAGACTCTTCTTACGGTCGGTGCTTTGAGCATTCCCTGTGAGACCAGTATTAGTTTCCGATACAACATTGCAGGTTCAATGTAATCCTTGGACATACACATTGACTATGAAACACTAAAATTACATCGGAATTAAATACAAACGGCACAATGCCGCCATAAGTGCAAGAAGAGTGAGATTTCTTAGTGTCTGTGATTTGATCCATACCTGTGCGACCCGTATTCGTTTCCGATACGCCATTGCAGGTTCATTGTATTCCTTGGACCTTCACATTGACGATGAAACACAGAAATTGCATCGGAATTAAATACAAAAGCCACAATGCCGCCTTACGTACAAGAATAGAGACTCTTCTTACTATCGGTGCTTTGAGCATTACCCGTGAGACCAGTATTAGTTTCCGATACACCACAGCAGGTTCAATGTATTCCTTGGACATACACATTGACGATGTAACACTGAAACTATATCGGATTTAAATACAAATGGCAAAATGCTGCCGTAAGTGCAAGAAGAGCGAGACTTCTTAGAATCTGTGTTTTGATCCTTTCCTGTGTGACCCGTATTAGTTTTCGATACGCCACTGCAGCTTCAATGTATTCCTTGGACCTTCAAATTGACGATGAAACACCGAAATCGCATCGGGATTAAATACAAAAGGCACAATACCGCCTTAAGTACAAGAATAGAGGCTCTTCCTACAGTCGGTGCTTTGAGCATTCCCTGTGAGAGCAGTATTAGTTTCCGATACACCAGTGCAGGTTCAATGTATTCCTTGGACCTTCACATTGACGATTAAACACAGAAATCACATCGGAATTATATACAAAAGGCACAATGCCGCCTTAAGTACAAGAATAGAGACTCTTCCTACAGTCGGTGCTTTGAGCATTCCCTGTGAGACCAGTATTAGCTTCCGATACACCACTGCAGGTTCAGTGTATTCCTTGGACCATCTCATTGAAGATGAAACACAGAAATGGCATCGGAATTAAACACAAAAGGCACAATGCCGCTTTAAGTACAAGAATAGAGACTCTTCTTACGGTCGGTGCTTTGAGCATTCCCTGTGAGACCAGTATTAGTTTCCGATACACCACGGCAGGTTCAGTGTATTCCTTGGACCTTCACATTGACGATAAAACACTGAAATTACATCGGAATTAAATACCAAAGGCACAATGGCGCCATAAGTGCAAGAAGAGTGAGACTTCTTAGAGACTGTGTTTTGATATTTTCCTGTGCGACCCATACTAGTTTCCGATACGCCACTGCAGGATCAATGTATTCCTTGGACCTTCGCATTGACGATTAAACACAGAAATCGCATCGGAATTAAATACAAAAGGCACAATGTCGCCCTAAGTACAAGAATAGAGACTCTTCTTACGGTCGGTGCTTTGAGCATTCCCTGTGAGACCAGTATTAGTTTCCGATACGCCACTGGAGGTTCAATGTATTCCTTGGACATTCACATTGACGATGAAACACTGAAATTACATCGAAATTAAATACAAAAGGCACAATGCCGCCATAAGTGTAAGAAGAGTGAGACTTCTTAAAGTCTCTGATTTGATCCTTTCCTGTGCGACCCGTATTAGTTTCCGATACGCCATTGCAGGTTCAATGCATTCCTTGGACCTTCACATTGACGATGAAACACAGAAATTGCATCGGAATTAAATACAAAAGGCACAATGTCGCCCTAAGTACAAGAATAGTGACTCTTCTTACTGTTGGTGTTTTGAGCATTCCCCCTGAGCCCTGTATTTGTTTCCGATACACCACTGCAGGTTCAATGTATTCCTTGGACATACACATTGACGATGAAACACTGAAACTACATCGGAATTAAATACAAAAGGCAAAATGCCGCCATAAGTGCAAGAAGAGTGAGACTTCTTAGAGTCTGTGTTTTGATCCTTTCCTGTGCGACCCATATTAGTTTTCGATACGCCACTGCAGGTTCAATGTAATCCTTGGACATACACATTGACGATGAAACACCGAAATCGCATCGGGATTAAATACAAAAGGCACAATACCGCCTTAAGTACAAGAATAGAGGCTCTTCCTACAGTCGCTGCTTTGAGCATTCCCTGTGAGAGCAGTATTAGCTTCTGATACACCACTGCAGGTTCAATGTATTCCTTGGACCTTCACATTGACGATTAAACACAGAAATCACATCGGAATTGAAAACAAAAGGCACAATGCCGCCTTAAGTACAAGAATAGAGACTCTTCTTACAGTCGGTGCTTTAAGCATTCCCTGTGTGACCAGTATTAGTTTCCGATACACCACTGCAGTTTCAGTGTATTCCTCGGACCTTCACATTGACGATGAAACACCGAAATGGCATCGGAATTAAATACAAATGGCACAATGCCGCATTAAGTACAGGAATAGACACTCTTCTTACAGTCAGTGCTTTGAGCATTCCCTGTGAGACCAGTATTAGTTTCCGATACACCACTGCAAGTTCAATGTATTCCTTGGACGTTCACATTGACGATGAAAGACAGAAATCGCATCAGAATTAAACACAAAAGGCACAATGCCGCCTTCAGTACAAGAATACAGACTCTACTTACAGTCGGTGCTTTGAGTATTCCCTGTGAGACCAGAATTAGTTTCCGATACACCACTGCAGGTTCAATGTATTCCTTGGACCTTCACATTGAAGATTAAACACAGAAATCGCATCGGAATTAAATACAAAAGGCACAATGCCGCCTCAAGTACAAGAATAGAGACTCTTCTTACAGTCGGTGCTTTCAGCATTCCCTGAGAGACCAGTAATAGTTTCCGATACACCACTGGAGGTTCAATGTATTCCTTTGACCTTCACATTGACGATGACACACAGAAGTTGCATCGTAATTATATACAAAAGCCACAATGCCGCCTTAAGTACAAGAATAGAGACTCTTCCTACAGTCGGTTCTTTGAGCTTTCCCTGTGTGACCAGTATTAGTTTCTGATACACCACTGCAGGTTCAGTGTATTCCTTGGACTTTCAGATCGACGATGAAACACAGAAATCGCATCGGAATTAAATACAAAAGGCACAATGCCGCCTTAAGTACAAGAATAGAGACTCTTCTTACAGTCTGTGCTTTGAGCTTTCCCTGTGAGACCAGTATTAGTTTCTGATACACCACTGCAGGTTCAGTGTATTCCTTGGACTTTCACATTGACGATGAAACACAGAAATCGCATTGGAATTAAATACATAAGGCACAATGACGCTTTAAGTACAAAAATAGAGACTATTCTTACAGTCTGTGTTTTGAGCGTTCCCTGTGAGACCAGTAATAGTATCCGATACACCACTGCAGATTCAATGTATTCCTAGGACATACACATTGACGATGAAACACTGCAATTACATCGGAATTAAATACAAAAGGCACAATGCCGCCTTAAGTACAAGAATTGAGACTTCTCTTACTATCGGTGCTTTGAGCATTCCCTGTGAGACCAGTATTAGTTTCCGATACACCACTGCATGTTCAATGTATTCCTTGGACTTTCACATTGACGATGAAACACAGAAATCGCATTGGAATTAAATACAAGAGGCTCAATGCCGCCTTAAGTACAAGAATAGAGACTCTTCTTACAGTCTGTGCTTTGAGCATTCCCCGAGAGACCAGTATTGGTATCCGATTCACCACTGCAGTTTCAATGTATTCCATGGACATACACATTGACGATGAAACACTGAAATTACATCGGAATGAAATACAAAAAGCACAATGCCGCCATAAGTGCAAGAAGAGTGAGACTTCTTAAAGTCTGTCTTTTGATCCTTTCCTGTGCATCCCGTATTAGTTTCCGATACGCCACTGCAGGTTCAATGTATTCCTTGGACCTTCACATTGACGATGAAACACAGAAATCGCATCGGAATTAAATACAAAAGGCACAATGCCGCCTTAAGTAAAAGAATAGAGACTCTTCTTGCTGTCGGTGTTTGAGCATTCCCTGTGAGACCAGTATTATTTTCCGATACAATACTGCAGGTTCAATGTATTCCTTGGACATACACATTGACGATGAAAAACTGAAATTACATCGGAATTAAATACAAAGGGCACAATGTCGCCTTAAGTACAAGCAGAGTAAGACTTCTTAGAGTCTGTGCTTTGATTCTCTCCTGTGAGACCAGTATTAGTTTCCGATACGCCACTGTAGGTTCAGTGTATTCCTTGGACTTTCACATCAACGATGAAACACAGAAATGGCATCGGAATTAAATACAAAGGGCACAATGCCGCCTTAAGCACAAGAATAGACACTTTTCTTACAGTCGGTGCTTTGAGCATTCCCTGTGAGACCAATACTAGTATCCGATACACCACTGCAGGTTCAATGTATTCCTTGGACATTCACATTGACGATGAAACACCGAAATTACATCGGAATTAAATACAAAACGCACAATTATGCCTTAAGTACAAGAATAGAGACTCTTCTAACAGTCGGTGCTTTGAGCATTCCCTGTAAGACCAGTATTAGTTTCCGATACACCACAGCAGGTTCAATGAATTCCTTGGAGCTTCACATTGACGATGAAACACAGAAATTGCATCGGAATTAAATACAAAAGCCACAATGCCGCCTTAAGTACAAGAATTGAGACTCTTCTTACTGTCGGTGCTTTGAGCATTCCCTGTGAGACCAGTATTCGTTTCCGATACAGCATTGCAGGTTCAATGTATTCCTTGGACATACACATTGACGATGAAACACTGTAATTACATCGGAATTAAACACAAATGGAACAATGCCGCCTTAAGTACAAGAATAGAGACTCCTCATACTGTCGGTTCTTTGAGCATTCCCTGTGAGACCAGTATTAGTTTCCGATACACCACTGCATGTTCAATGTATTCCTTGGACTTTCACATTGACGATGAAACACAGAAATCGCATTGGAATTAAGTACAAAAGGCACAATGCCGCCTTAAGTACAAGAATAGAGACTCTTCTTACAGTCTGTGCTTTGAGCATTCATTGTGAGACCAGTATTAGTATCCGATACACCACTGCAGATTCAATGTATTCCTTGGACATGCACATTGACGATGAAACACTGAAATTACATTGGAATTAAATACAAAAGGCACAATGCCGCCATAAGTGCAAGAAGAGTGAGACTGCTTAAAGTCTGTGTTTTGATCCATACCTGTGCGACCCGTATTAGTTTCCGATACGCCACTGCAGGTTCAATGTATTCCTTAGACCTTCACATTGACGATGAAACACAGAAATCGCATCGGAATTAAATACAAAAGGCTCAATGCCGCCTTAAGTACAAGAATAGAGACTCTTCTTACAGTCGGTGCTTTGAGCTTTCCCTGTGAGACCAGTATTAGTTTCTGATACACCACTGCAGTTTCAGTGTATTCCTTGGACTTTCACATCGACGATGAAACACAGAAATGGCATCGGAATTAAATACAAAGGGCACAATGCCGCCTTAAGTACAAGAATAGACACTGTTCTTACAGTCGGTGCTTTGAGCATTCCCTGTGAGACCAGTATTAGATTCCGATACACCACTGCTGGTTCAATGTATTCCTTGGACCTTCACATTGACGATGACACACAGAAAATGCATCGTAATTATATACAAAAGGCACAATGCCGCCTTATGTACAAGAATAGAGACTCTTCTTACAGTCGGTGCTTTGAGCATTCCCTGTGAGACCAGTATTAGTTTCCGATACACCACTGCAGGTTCAATGTATTCCTTGGACATACACATTGACGATGAAACACTGAAATTACATCGGAATTAAATACAAAAGGCACAATGCCGCCATAAGTGCAAGAACAGTGAGACTTCTTAGAGTCTGTGTTTTGATCCTTTCCTGTGCGACCCGTATTAGTTTTGATACGCCACTGCAGGTTAAATGTATTCCTTGGACCTTCAAATTGACGGTGAAACACATAAATCGCATCGGAATTAAATACAAAAGGCACAATACCGCCTTAAGTACAAGAACAGAGACTCTTCTTTCAGTCAGTGATTTGAGCATTCCCTGTGAGACCAGTATTAGTTTCTGATACACCACTGCAATTTCAATGTATTCCTTGGACCTTCACATTGACGATGAAACACAGAAATCGCATGGAATTAAATACAAAAGGCACAATGCCGTCTTAAGTACAAGAATACACACCCTACTTACAGTCGGTGCTTTGAGCATTCCCTGTGAGACCAGTGTTAGTTTCCGATACACCACTGCAGGTTCAATGTATTCCTTGGACCTTCAAATTGACGGTAAAACACAGAAATCGCATTGGAATTAAATACAAAAGCACAATGCCGCTATAAGTACAAGAATGGAGACTCTTGTTACAGTCGGTGCTTTGAGCATTCCCTGTGAGACCAGTATTAGTTTCCGATACACCACTGCAGATTCAATGTACTCCTTGGACATACACATTGACGATGAAACACTGAAATTACATCGGAATTAAATACGAAATGCACAATGCCGCCATTAGTGCAAGAAGATTGAGACTGCTTAAGGTCTGTATTTTGATCCTTACCTGTGCGACCTGTATTAGTTTCCGATACGCCATTGCAGGTTCAATGTATTCCTTGGACCTTCACATTGACGATGAAACACAGAAATCGCATCGGAATTAAATACAACAGGCACAATGCCGCCTTAAGTACAAGAATAGAGACTCTTCCTACAGTCGGTCTTTGAGCTTTCCCTGTGAGACCAGTATTAGTTTCTGATACACCACTGCAGGTTCAGTGTATTCCTTGGACTTTCAGATCGACGATGAAACACAGATATCGCATCGGAATTAAATACAAAAGGCACAATGCCGCCTTAAGTACAAGAATAGGGACTCTTCTTACAGTCGGTGCTTTGAGCTTTCCCTGTGAGACCAGTATTAGTTTCTGATACACCACTGCAGGTTCAGTGTATTCCTTGGACTTTCACATCGACGATGAAACACAGAAATGGCATCGGAATTAAATACAAAAGGCACAATGGCGCCTTAAGTACACGAATACAGACTCTACTTACAGTCGGTGCTTTGAGCATTCCCTGTGAGACCAGTATTAGTTTCCGATACACCACTGCAGGTCCAAAGTATTCCTTGGCCCATCACATTGACGATGAAACACAGAAATCACATCGGAATTAAATACAAAAAGAACAATGCAGCCTTAAGTACAAGAATTGAGACTTCTCTTACTATCGTTGCTTTGAGCATTCCCTGTGAGACCAGTATTAGTTTCCGATACACCACTGCATGTTCAATGTATTCCGTGGACTTTCACATTGAAGATGAAACACAGAAATCGCATTGGAATTAAATACAAGAGGCTCAATGCCGCCTTAAGTACAAGAATAGAGACTCTTCTTACAGTCTGTGCTTTGAGCATTCCCCGAGAGACCAGTATTAGTATCCGATTCACCACTGCAGATTCAATGTATTCCATGGACATACACATTGACGATGAAACACTGAAATTACATCGGAATTAAATACAAGAAGCACAATGCCGCCATAAGTGCAAGAAGAGTGAGACTTCTTAAAGTCTGTCTTTTGATCCTTTCCTGTGCGACCCGTATTAGTTTCCGATACGCCACTGCAGGTTCAATGTATTCCTTGGACCTTCACATTGACGATGAAACACAGATATCGCATCGGAATTAAATACAAAAGGCACAATGCCACCTTAAGTACAAGAATAGAGACTCTTCTTGCTGTCGGTGTTTGAGCATTCCCTGTGAGACCAGTATTATTTTCCGATACAATACTGCAGGTTCAATGTATTCCTTGGACATACACATTGACGATGAAAAACTGAAATTACATCGGAATTAAATACAAAGGGCACAATGTCGCCTTAAGTACAAGCTGAGTGAGACTTCTTAGAGTCTGTGCTTTGATCCTTTCCTGTGAGACCAGTATTAGTTTCCGATACGCCACTGTAGGTTCAGTGTATTCCTTGGACTTTCACATCAACGATGAAACACAGAAATGGCATCGGAATTAAATACAAAGGGCACAATGCCGCCTTAAGCACAAGAATAGACACTTTTCTTACAGTCGGTGCTTTGAGCATTCCCTGTGAGACCAATATTAGTATCCGATACACCACTGCAGGTTCAATGTATTCCATGGACATTCACATTGACGATGAAACACCGAAATTACATCGGAATTAAATACAAAAGGCACAATGATGCCTTAAGTACAAGAATAGAGACTCTTCTAACAGTCGGTGCTTTGGGCATTCCCTGTAAGACCAGTATTAGTTTCCGATACACCACAGCAGGTTCAATGTATTCCTTGGACCTTCACATTGACGATGAAACACAGAAATTGCATCGGAATTAAATACAAAAGCCACAATGCCGCCTTAAGTACAAGAATTGAGACTCTTCTTACTGTCGGTGCTTTGAGCATTCCCTGTAAGACCAGTATTCGTTTCCGATACACCACTGCATGTTCAATGTATTCCTTGGTCTTTCACATTGACGATGAAACACAGAAACCGCATTGGAATTAAGTACAAAAGGCACAATGCCGCCTTAAGTACAAGAATAGAGACTCTTCTTACAGTCTGTGCTTTGAGCATTCATTGTGAGACCAGTATTAGCATCCGATACACCTCTGCAGGTTCAATGTATTCCTTGGACATGCACATTGACGATGAAACACTGAAATTAAGTCGGAATTAAATACAAAAGGCACAATGCCGCCATAAGTGCAAGAAGAGTGAGACTGCTTAAAGTCTGTGTTTTGATCCTTACCTGTGCGACACGTATTAGTTTCCGATACGCCACTGCAGGTTCAATGTATTCCTTAGACCTTCACATTGACGATGAAACACAGAAATCGCATCGGAATTAAATACAAAAGGCACAATGCCGCCTTAAGTACAAGAATAGAGACTCATCTTACAGTCGGTGCTTTGAACTTTCCCTGTGAGACCAGTATTAGTTTCTGATACACCACTGCAGTTTCAGTGTATTCCTTGGACTTTCACATCGACGATGAAACACAGAAATGGCATCGGAATTAAATACAAAGGGCACAATGCCGCCTTAAGTACAAGAATAGAAACTGTTCTTACAGTCGGTGCTTTGAGCATTCCCTGTGGGACCAGTATTAGATTCCGATACACCACTGCTGGTTCAATGTATTCCTTGGACCTTCACATTGACGATGACACACAGAAAATGCATCGTAATTATATACAAAAGGCACAATGCCGCCTTAAGTACAAGAATAGAGACTCTTCTTACAGTCGGTGCTTTGAGCATTCCCTGTGAGACCAGTATTAGTTTCCGATACACCACTGCAGGTTCAATGTATTCCTTGGACATACACATTGACGATGAAACACTGAAATTACATCGGAATTAAATACAAAAGGCACAATGCCGCCATAAGTGCAAGAACAGGGAGACCTCTTAGTGTCTGTGTTTTGATCCTTTCCTGTGCGACCCCTATTAGTTTTGATACGCCACTGCAGGTTAAATGTATTCCTTGGACCTTCAAACTGACGATGAAACACATAAATCGCATCGGAATTAAATACAAAAGGCACAATGCCGCCTTAAGTACAAGAACAGAGACTCTTCTTTCAGTCAGTGATTTGAGCACTACCTGTGAGACCAGTATTGGTTTCTGATACACCACTGCTATTTCAATGTATTCCTTGGACCTTCACATTGACGATGAAACACAGATATCGCATCGGAATTAAATACAAAAGGCACAATGCCGTCTTAAGTACAAGAATACACACCCTACTTACAGTCGGTGCTTTGAGCATTCCCTGTGAGACCAGTGTTAGTTTCCGATACACCACTGCAGGTTCAATGTATTCCTTGGACCTTCAAATTGACGATAAAACACAGAAATCGCATTGGAATTAAATACAAAAGCACAATGCCGCTATAAGTACAAGAATGGAGTCTATTCTTACAGTCTGTGCTTTGAGCGTTCCCTGTGAGACCAGTATTAGTATCCGATACACCACTGCAAATTCAATGTATTCCTTTAACATACACATTGACGATGAAACACTGCAATTACATCGGAATTAAATACAAAATGAACAATTCCGCCTTAAGTACAAGAATATAGACCCCTCTTACTGTCGGTGCTTTGAGCATTCCCTGTGAGAGCAGTATTAGTATCCGATACACCACTGCGGATTCAATGTATTCCTTGGACATACACATTGACGATGAAACACTGAAAGTACATCGGAATTAAATACAAAAGGCACAATGCCGCCATAAGTGCAAGAAGAGTGAGACTTCTTAAAGTCTGTGTTTTGATCCTTACCTGAGCGACCCGCATTAGTTTCCGATACGCCACTGCAGGTTCAATGTATTCCTTGGACCGTCACATTGACGATGAAACACAGAAATCGCATCGGAATTAAATACAAAAGGCTCAACGCCGCCTTAAGTACAAGAATAGGGACTCTTCTTAGAGTCGGTGCTCTGAGCATTCCCTGTGAGACCAATATTAGTATCCGATACACCACTGCAGGTTCAATGTATTCCTTGGACATAAACATTGACGATGAAACACTGAAATTACATCGGAATTAAATACAAAAGGAACAATATCGCCTTAAGTACGAGAATAGAGACCCTTCTTACTGTCGGTGTTTTGAGCATTCCCTGTGAGACCAGTATTATTTTCCGATATAATACTGCAGGTTCAATGTATTCCTTGGACATACACATTGACGATGAAACACATAAATCGCATCGGAATTAAATATCAAAGGCACAATGCCGCCATAAGTGCAAGAACAGGGAGACTTCTTAGTGTCTGTGTTTTGATCCTTTCCTGTGCGACCCGAATTAGTTTTGATACGCCACTGCAGGTTAAAAGTATTCCTTGGACCTTCAAATTGACGATGAAACACATAAATCGCATCGGAATTAAATACAAAAGGCACAATGCCGCCTTAAGTACAAGAACAGAGACTCTTCTTTCAGTCAGTGACTTGAGCATTCCCTGTGAGACCAGTATTAGAATCCGATACACCACTGCAGAATCAATGAATTCCTTGGACATACACATTGACGATGAAGAGCTGAAATTACATCGTAATTAAATTCAAAAGGCCCAATGCCGCCATAAGCGCAAGAAGAGTGAGACTTCTTAGAGTCTGTGTTTTGATCCTTTCCTGTGTGACCCGTATTAGTTTCCGATACGCCACTGCAGGTTCTATGTATTCCTTGGACCTTCACATTGACGATTTCACACAGAAATCGCATCGGCTTAAATACAAAAAGGCACAATGCCGCCTTAAGTTCAAGAATAGAGACTCTTCTTATAGTCGGTGCTTTGAGCATTCCCTGTGAGACCAGTATTAGTATCCGGTACACCACATCAGGTTCAATGTATTCCTAGGACATACACATCGACGATGAAACACAGAAATGGCATCGGAATTAAATACAAAGGGCACAATGCCGCCTTAAGTACAAGAATAGACACTCTTCTTACAGTCGGTGCTTCGAGCATTCCCTGTGAGAGCAGTATTAGTTTCCGATACACCACTGCTAGTTCAATGTATTCCTTGGACCTTCACATTGATGATGAAACACAGAAATCGCATCGGAATTAAATACAAAAGGCACAATGCCGCCTTAAGTACAAGAATACAGACTCTACTTAAAGTCGGTAATTTGAGCATTCCCTGTGAGACCAGTATTAGTTTCCGATACACCACTGCAGGTTCAATGTATTCCTTGGACATACACATTGACGATGAAACATTGAAATTACATCGGAATTAAATACAAAAGGAACAATGGCGCCTTAAGTACAAGAATAGAGACTCTTCTTACTGTTGGTGTTTTGAGCATTCCCTGTGAGACCAGTATTAGTTTCCGATACACCACTGCAGGTCCAAAGTATTCCTTAGACATTCACATTGACGATGAAACACTGAAATCGCAAGGGAATTAAATACCAAAGGCACAATGCCGCCTTAAGTACAAGAATAGAGACTCTTCTTACAGTCGGTGCTTTGAGCATTCCCTGTGAGACCAGTATTAGTTTCCGATACACCACTGCAGGTCCAAAGTATTCCTTGGCCCATCACATTGACGATGAAACACAGAAATCACATCGGAATTAAATACAAAAAGAACAATGCAGCCTTAAGTACAAGAATAGAGACTCTTCTTACAGTCGGTGCTTTGAGCATTTCCTGTGAGACCAGTATTAGTTTCCGATACAACACTGCAGGTTCAGTGTATTCCTTGGACTTTCACATCGACGATGAAACACAGAAATGGCATCGGAATCAAATACAAAAGGCACAATGCCGCCTTATGTACAAGAATACAGACTCTACTTACAGTCGGTGATTTGAGCATTCCCTTTGAGACCAGTATTAATTTCCGATACACCACTGCAGGTTGAATGTATTCCTAGGACATACACATTGACGATGAAACACTGAAATTACATCAGAATTAAATACAAAAGGCACAATGCCGCCATAAGGCCAAGAACAGTGAGACTTCTTAGAGTCTGTGTTTTGATCCTTTGCTGTGCGACCCGTATTAGTTTTCGATACGCCACTGCAGGTTGAATGTATTCCTTGGACCCTCAAATTGAGGATGAAACACAGAATTCGCATCGGAATTAAATACAAATGTCACAATGCCGCCTTAAGTACAACAACAGAGACTCTTCTTTCAGTCGGTGCTATGAGCATTCCCTCTGAGACCAGTATTAGTTTCCGATACACAACTGCAGGTTCAATGTATTCCTTGGACATACACATTGACGATGAAACACTGAAATTACATCGGAATTAAATACAAATGGAACTATATCGCCTTAAGTACAAGAATAGAGACCCTTCTTACTGTCGGTGTTTTGAGCATTCCCTGTGAGACCAGTATTATTTTCCGATACAATACTGCCCGGTTCAATGTATTCCTTGGACATACACATTGACGATGAAAAACTGAAATTACATCGGAATTAAATACAAAGGGCACAATGACGCCTTAAGTACAAGCAGAGTGAGACTTCTTAGAGTCTGTGCTTTTGATCCTTTCCTGTGAGACCAGTATTGGTTTCCAATATAACACTGCAGGTTCAATGTATTCCTTGGACTTTCACATTGACGAAGAAACACATAAATCTTCTGGTAATGAAACACATAAATCGCATCGGAATTAAGTACAAAAGGCACAATGCCGCCTTAAGTACAAGAATAGAGACTCTTCTTTCAGTCGGTGCTTTGAGCATTCCCTGTGAGACCAGTATTAGTTTCCGAGACACCACTGGAGGTTCAATGTATTCCTTGGACCTTCACATTGACGATGACACACAGAAATTGCATCGAAATTATATACTAAAGCCACAATGCCGCCTTAAGTACAAGAATAGAGACTCTCCTTACAGTCGGTATTTTGAGCATTCCCTGTGAGACCAGTATTAGTTTCCGATACACCACTGCAGGTTCAATGTATTCCTTGGACCTTCAGATTGACGATTAAACACAGAAACCGCATCGGAATTAAATACAAAAGGTACAATGCCGCCTTAAGTACAAGAATAGAGACTCTCCTTACAGTCGGTGCTTTGAGCATTCCCTGTGAGACCACTATTAGTTTCCGATACACCACTGCAGGTTCAATGTATTCCTTGGACCTTCAGATTGACGATTAAACTCAGAAATTGCATCGGAATTAAATACAAAGGGCACAATGCCGCCTTAAGTACAAGAATAGAGACTCTTCTTACAGTCGGTGCTTTGAGCATTCCCTGTGAGACCAGTATTAGTTTCCGATACACCACTGGTGGTTCAATGTATTCCTTGGACCTTCACATTGACGATGACACACAGAAATTGCATCGTAATTATATACAAAAGCCACAATGCCGCCATAAGCGGAAGAAGAGTGAGACTTCTTCGAGTCTGTGTTTTGATCCTTTCCTGTGCGACCCGTATTAGTTTCCGATACGCCACTGCAGGTTCGATGTATTCCTTGGACCTTCACATTGACGATTACACACAGATATCGCATCGGAATTAAATACAAAAAGGCACAATGTCGCCTTAAGTACAAGAATAGAGACTCTTCTTGCATTCGGTACTATGAGCATTCCCTGTGAGACGAGTCTTAGTATCTGGTACACCACTTCATTTTCAATGTATTCCTAGGACATACACATCGACGTTGAAACACAGAAATGGCATCGGAATTAAATACAAAGGGCACAATGCCGCCTTAAGTACAAGAATAGACACTCTTCTTACAGTCGGTGCTTTGAGCATTCCCTGTGAGACCAGTATTAGTTTCCGATACACCACTGCAGGTTCAATGTAATCATTGGACCTTCACATTGACGATTAAACACAGAAATTGCATCGGAATTAAATACAAAAGGCACAATGCCGCCTTAAGTACAAGAACAGAGACTCTTCTTACAGTCGGTGCTTTGAGCATTACCTGTGAGACCAGTATTAGTTTCCTATACACCACTGGAGGTTCAATGTATACCTTGGACCTTCACATTGACGATGACATACAGAAATTGCATCGTGATTATATACAAAAGCCACAATGCCGCCCTAAGTAGAAGAATACAGTTCTTCTTAGAGTTGGTGCTTTGAGCATTCCCTGTGAGACCAGTATTAGTTCCCGATACACAACTGCAGGTTCAATGTATTCCTTGGACCTTCAGATTGACGATTAAACACAGATATCGCATCGGAATTAAATACAAAAGGCACAATGCCGCCTTAAGTACAAGAATAGAGACTCTTCTTACAGTCGGTACTTTGAGCATTCCCTGTGAGACCAGTATTAGTTTCCGATACAGCACTGCAGGTTCAATGTATTCATAGGACATACACATTGACGATGAAACACTGAAATTACATTGGAATTAAATACAAAAGGCACAATGCCGCCATAAGTGCAAGAACAGTGAGACTTCTTAGAGTCTGTGTTTTGATCCTTTCCTGTGCGACCTGTATTTGTTTTCGATACGCCACTGCAGGTTGAATGTATTCCTTGGACCTTCAGATTGACGATTAAACACAGAAATCGCATCGGAATTAAATACAAAAGGCACAATGCCGCCTTAAGTACAAGAATAGAGACTCTCCTTACAGTCGGTGCGTTGAGCATTCCCTGTGAGACCAGTATTAGTTTCCGATACACAACTGCAGGTTAAACGTATTCCTTGGACATACACATTGACGATGAAAAACTGAAATTACATCGGAATTAAATACAAAAGGCCCAATGCAGCCATAAGCGCAAGAAGAGTGAGACTTCTTAGAGTCTGTGTTTTGATCCTTTCCCGTGCGACCCGTATTAGTTTCCGATACGCCACTGCAGGTTCGATGTATTCCTTGGACCTTCACATTGACGATTACACACAGAAATCGCATCGGAATTAAATACAAAAAGGCACAATGTCGCCTTAAGTACAAGAATAGAAACTCTTCTTGCATTCGGTGCTATGAGCATTCCCTGTGAGACGAGTATTAGTATCTGGTACACCACTTCATGTTCAATGTATTCCTAGGACATACACTTCGACGATGAAACACAGAAATGGCATCGGAATTAAATACAAAGGGCTCAATGCCGCCTTAAGTACAAGAATAGACACTCTTCTCACAGTCGGTGCTTTGAGCATTCCCTGTGAGACCAGTATTAGTTTCCCATACACCACTGCAGGTTCAATGTATTCATTGGACCTTCACATTGACGATGACACGCAGAAATTGCATCGTAATAATATACAAATGCCACAATGCCGCCTTAAGTACAAGAATACAGACTCTTCTTTGAGTCGGTGCTTTGAGCATTCCCTGTGAGACCAGTATTAGTATCCGATACACCACTGCAGGTTCAATGTATTCCTTGGACATACACATTGACGATGAAACACTGAAATTACATCGGAATTAAATACAAAAGGAACAATGTCGCCTTAAGTACAAGAATAGAGACTCTTCTTACTGTCGGTGTTTTGAGCATTCCCTGTCAGACCAGTTTTAGTTTCCGATACACCACTGCAGGTCCAATGTATTCCTTAGACATTCACATTGATGATGAAACACTGAAATCGCATCGGAATTAAATACCAAAGGCACAATGCCGCCTTAAGTACAAGAATAGAGACTCTTCTTACAGTCGGTGCTTTGAGCATTCACTGTGAGACCAGTATTAGTATCCGATACACCACTGCAGGTCAATGTATTCCTTGGACATACACATTGACGATGAAACACTGAAATTACATCGGAATTAAATACAAAAGGAACAATGTCGCCTTAAGTACAAGAATAGAGACTCTTCTTACTGTCGGTGTTTTGAGGATTCCCTGTGAGACCAGTATTAGTTTCCGATACACCACTGCTGGTCCAAAGTATTCCTTGGACCTTCACATTGACGATGAAACACAGAAATCACATCGGAATTAAATACAAAAAGAACAATGCCGCCTTAAGTACAAGAATAGAGACTCTTCTTACAGTCGGTGCTTTGAGCATTCCCTGTGAGACCAGTATTAGTTTCCGATACACCACTGCAGTATCAGTGTATTCCTTGGACTTTCACATCGACGATGAAACACAGAAAGGGCATTGGAATCAAATACAAAGAGCACAATGCCGCCTTAAGTACAATAATAGACTTTCTTCTTACAGTCGGTGCTTTCATCATTCCCTGTGAGGCCAGTATTAGTTTCCGATACACCACTGCTGGTTCAATGTATTCCTTGGACCTTCACATTGACAATGAAGCACAGAAATCGCATCGGAATTAAATACAAAAGGCACAATGTCCCCTTAAGTACAAGAATACGGACTCTACCTAAAGTCGGTGATTTGAGAATTCCCTTTGATACCAGTATCAGTTTCCGATACACCACTGCAGGTTCAATGTATTCCTTGGAATTTCACATTGACGATGAAACATAGAAATCGCATCGGAATTAAATACCAAAGGCACAATGCCGCCTTAAGTACAAGAACAGAGACTCTTCTTTCTGTCGGTGGTTTGAGCATTCCCTGTGAGATTAGTATTAGTTTCCGATACACCACTGCTTGTTCAATGTATTCCTTGGACCTTCACATTCACAATGAAGCACAGAAATCGCATCGGAATTAAATACAAAAGGCACAATGCCGCCTTAAGTACAAGAATAGACACTCTTCTTACAGTCGGTGCATTGAGCAATCCCTGTGAGATTAGTATTAGTTTCCGATACACCACTGCTTGTTCAATGTATTCCTTGGACCTTCACATTCACAATGAAGCACAGAAATCGCGTCGGAATTAAATACAAAAGGCACAATGCCGCCTTAAGTACAAGAATACAGAGTCTACTTACAGTCGGTGATTTGAGCATTCCCTTTGAGACCAGTATTAGTTTCCGATACACCACTGCAGGTTCAATGTATTCCTAGGACATACACATTGACGATGAAACACTGTAATTACATCGGAATTAAATACAAAAGGCACAATGCCGCCATAAGTGCTAGAATAGTGAGACTTCTTAGAGTCTGTGTTTTGATCCTTTCCTGTGCGACTCGTATTAGTTTTCGATACGCCACTGCAGGTTGAATGTATTCCTTGGACCTTCAAATTGACGATGAAACACAGAAATCGCATCGGAATTAAATACAAAAGTCTCAATGCCGCTTTAAGTACAAGAACAGAGACTCTCCTTTCTGTCGGTGCTTTGAGCATTCCCTGTGAGACCAGTATTAGTTTCCGATACACCACTGCAGGTTCAATGTATTCCTTGGACATACACATTGACGATAAAACACTGAAATTACATCGGAATTAAATACAAATGGAACAATATCGCCTTAAGTACAAGAATAGAGACCCTTCTTACAGTCGGTGCTTTGAGCATTCCCTGTGAGACCAGTATTAGTTTCCGATACACCACTGCAGGTTGAATGTATTCCTTGGACCTTCAGATTGACGATTAAACACAGAAATCGCATCGGAATTAAATACAAAAGGCACAATGCCGCCTTAAGTACAAGAATAGAGACTCTTCTTACAGTCGGTGCTTTGAGCATTCCCTCTGAGACCAGTATTAGTTTCCGATACACCACTGCAGGTTCAATGTATTCCTTGGACCTTCACATTGACGATTAAACACAGAAATCGCATCGGAATTGAATACAAAAGGCACAATGCCGCCTTAAGTACAAGAATAGTGACTCTTCTTACAGTTGGTGCTTTGAGCAATCCCTGTGAAGCCAGTATTAGTTTCCGATACACCACTGGAGGTTCAATGTATTCCTTGGACCTTCACATTGACGATGACACACAGAAATTGCATCGTAATTATATACAAAAGCCACAATGCCGCCTTAAGTACAAGAATAGAGAATCTCCTTACAGTCGGTGCTTTGAGCATTCCCTGTGAGACCAGTATTAGTTTCCGAAACAAAACTGCAGGTTCAATGTATTCCTTGGACATACACATTGACGATGAAACACTGAAATTACATCGGAATTAAATACATAAGGCACAATGCCGCCTTAAGTACAAGAATACAGACTCTATTTACAGTCGGTGATTTGAGCATTCCCTGTGAGACCAGCATTAGTTTCCGATACACCACTGCAGGTTCAATGTATTCCTTGGAACTTCACAGTGACGATGAAACACAGAAATCGCATTGGAATTAAACACAAAAGGCACAATGCCGCCTTAAGTACAAGAATAGTGACTCTTCTTACAGTCTGTGCTTTCAGCAGCCCGTGTGAGACCAGTATTAGTATCCGATACACCACTGCCGATTCAATGTATTCCTTGGACATACACATTAACGATGAAAAACTGAAATTACATCGGAATTAAATACAAAAGGCCCAATGGCCCCATAAGCGCAAGAAGAGTGAGACTTCTTAGAGTCTGTGTTTTGATCCTTTCCTGTGCGACCCGTATTGGTTTCCGATACGCCACTGGAGGTTCGATGTATTCCTTGGACCTTCACATTGACGATTACACACAGAAATCACATCGGAATTAAATACAAAAAGGCACAATGTCGCCCTAAGTACAAGAATAGAGACTCTTCTTGCATTCATTGCTATGAGCATTCCCTGTGAGACGAGTATTAGTATCTGGTACACCACTTCACGTTCAATGTATTCCTAGGACATACACATCGACGATGAAACACAGAAATGGCATCGGAATTAAATACAAAGGGCACAATGCCGCCTTAAGTACAACAATAGACACTCTTCTTACAGTCGGTGCTTTGAGCATTCCATGTGAGACCAGTATTAGTTTCCGATACACCACTGCAGGTTCAATGTATTAATTGGACCTTCACATTGAAGATTAAACACAGAAATTGCATCGGAATTAAATACAAAAGGCACAATGCCGCCTTAAGTACAAGAATAGAGACTCTTCTTACAGTCGGTGCTTTGAGCATTCCCTGTGAGACTAGTATTAGTTTCCTATACACCACTGGAGGTTCAATGTATACCTTGGACCTTCACATTGACGATGACACACAGAAATTGCATCGTAATTATATACAAAAGCCACAATGCCGCCTTAAGTACAAGAATACAGACTCTTCTTAGAGTCGGTGCTTTGAGCATTACCTGTGAGACCAGTATTAGTACCCGATACACCACTGCAGGTTCAATGTATTCATTGGACATACACATTGACGATGAAACACTGAAATTACATCGGAATTAAATACAAAAGGAACAATATCGCCTTAAGTACAAGAATAGAGACCCTTCTTACTGTCGGTATTTTGATCATTCCCTGTGAGACCAGTATTATTTTCCGATACAATACTGCCCGGTTCAATGTATTCCTTGGACATACACATTGACGATGAAAAACTGAAATTACATCGGAATTAAATACAAAGGGCACAATGACGCCTTAAGTACAAGCAGAGTGAGACTTCTTAGAGTCTGTGTTTTGATCCTTTCCTGAGAGACCAGTATTGGTTTCCGAAATACCACTCCAGGTTCAATGTATTCCTTGGACCTTCACATTGACGAAGAAACACATAAATCGCATCGGAATTCAATACCAAAGGCACAATGCCGCCTTAAGATCAAGAATAGAGACTCTTCTCACAGTCAGTGCTTTGAGCATTCCCTGTGAGACCAGTATTAGTTTCCGATACACCACTGCAGGTTCACTGTATTCTTTGGACTTTCACAATGACGATTATACACAGAAATCGCATCGGAATTAAGTACAAAAGGCACAATGCCGCCTTAAGTACAAGAATAGAAACTCATCTTACAGTCGGTGCTTTGAGCATTCCCTGTGAGACCAGTATAAGTTTCCGATACACCACTGCAGGTTCAGTGTATTCCTTGGACTTTCACATCGACGATGAAACACAGAAATGGCATTGGAATCAAATACAAAGGGCACAATGCCGCCTTAAGTACAAGAATAGACACTCTTCTTACAGTCGGTGCTTTGATCATTCCCTGTGAGGCCAGTATTAGTTTCCGATACACCACTGCTGGTTCAATGTATTCCTTGGACCTTCACATTGACAATGAAGCACAGAAATCGCATCGGAATTAAATACAAAAGGCACAATGCCGCCTTAAGTACAAGAATACGGACTCTACTTACAGTCGGTGATTTGAGAATTCCCTTTGAGACCAGTATTAGTTTCCGATACACCACTGCTGGTTCAATGTATTCCTTGGACCTTCACATTGACAATGAAGCACAGAAATCGCATCGGAATTAAATACAAAAGGCACAATGCCGCCTTAAGTACAAGAATACGGCCTCTACTTACAGTCGGTGATTTGAGCATTCCCTGTGAGACCAGTATTAGTTTCCGATACACCACTGCAGATTCAATGTATTCCTTGGACATACACATTGACGATGAAAAACTGAAATTACATCGGAATTAAATACAAAAGGCCCAATGCCGCCATAAGCGCAAGAAGAGTGAGACTTCTTAGAGTCTGTGTTTTGATGCTTTCCTGTGCGACCCGTATTAGTTTCCGATACGCCACTGCAGGTTCGATGTATACCTTGGACCTTCACATTGACGATTACACACAGAAATCCCATCGGAATTAAATACAAAAAGGCACAATGTCGCCTTAAGTACAAGAATAGAGACTCTTCCTGCATTCTGTGCTTTGGGCATTCCCTGTGAGACCAGTATTAGTGTCCGGTACACCACTTGATGTTCAATGTATTCCTAGGACATACACATCGACGATGAAACACAGAAATGGCATTGGAATCAAATACAAAGGGCACAATGCCGCCTTAAGTACGAGAATAGACACTCTTCTTACAGTCGGTGCTTTGAGCATTCCCTGTGAGACCAGAATTAGTTTCTGATACACCACTGCAAGTTCAATGTATTCCTTGGACTTTCACATTGACGATGAAAGACAGAAATCTCATCGGAATGAAACACAAAAGGCACAATGCCGCCTTAAGTACAAGAATACAGACTCTACTTACAGTCGGTGCTTTGAGCATTCCCTGTGAGACCAGTATTAGTTTGCGATACACCACTGCAGGTTCAATGTATTCCTTGGACCTTCACATTGACGATTAAACACAGAAATCGCATCGGAATTAAATACAAAAGGCACAATGCCGCCTTAAGTACAAGAATAGAGACTCTTCTTACAGTCGGTGCTTTGAGCATTCCCTGTGAGACCAGTATTAGTTTCCGATACACCACTGGAGGTTCAATGTATTCCTTGGACATACACATTGACGATGAAAAACTGAAATTACATCGGAATTAAATACAAAAGGCCCAATGCCGCCATAAGCGCAAGAAGAGTGAGACTTCTTAGAGTCTGTGTTTTGATCCTTTCCTGTGCGACCCGTATTAGTTTCCGATACGCCACTGCAGGTTCGATGTATTCCTTGGACCTTCACATTGACGATTACACACAGAAATCGCATCGGAATTAAATACAAAAAGGCACAATGTCGCCTTAAGTACAAGAATAGAGACTCTTCATGCATTCGGTGCTATGAGCATTCCCTGTGAGACGAGTATTAGTATCTGGTACACCACTTCATGTTCAATGTATTCCTAGGATATACACATCGACGATGAAAAACTGAAATTACATCGGAATTAAATACAAAGGGCACAATGACGCCTTAAGTACAAGCAGAGTGAGACTTCCTAGAGACTGTGCTTTTATCCTTTCCTGTGAGACCAGTATTGGTTTCCGAAATACCACTGCAGGTTCAATGTATTCCTTGGACCTTCACATTGACGAAGAAACACATAAATCGCATCGGAATTCAATACCAATAGCACAATGCCGCCTTAAGATCAAGAATAGAGACACTTCTCACAGTCGGTGCTTTGAGCATTCCCTGTGAGACCAGTATTTGTTTCTGATACACCACTGCAAGTTCAGTGTACTCCTTGGACTTTCACATCGACGATGAAACACAGAAATGGCACTGGAATCAAATACAAAGACCACAATGCCGCCTTAAGTACAAGAATAGACACTCTTCTTACAGTCGGTGCTTTGATCATTCCCTGTTAGGCCAGTATTAGTTTCCGATACACCACTGCTGGTTCAAAGTATTCCTTGGACCTTCACATTGACAATGAAGCACAGAAATCGCATCGGAATTAAATACAAAAGGCACAATGCCGCCTTAAGTACAAGAATACGGACTCTACTTACAGTCGGTGATTTGAGAACTCCCTTTGAGACCAGTATTAGTTGCCGATACACCACTGCAGGTTCAATGTATTCCTTGGAACTTCACATTGACGATGAAACACAGAAATCGCATTGGAATTAAACACAAAAGGCACAATGCCGCCTTAAGTACAAGAATAGAGACTCTTCTTACAGTCTGTGCTTTCATCAGTCCGTGTGAGACCACTATTAGTATCCGATACACCAATGCAGATTCAATGTATTCCTTGAACATACACATTGACGATGAAAAACTGAAATTACATCGGAATTAAATACAAAAGGCCCAATGCCGCCATAAGCGCAAGAAGAGTGAGACTTCTTAGAGTCTGTGTTTTGATCCTTTCCTGTGCGACCCGTATTAGTTTCCGATACGCCACTGCAGGTTCGATGTATTCCTTGGACCTTCACATTGACGATTACACACAGAAATCGCATCGGAATTAAATACAAAAAGGCACAATGTCGCCTTAAGTACAAGAATAGAGACTCTTCCTGCATTCGGTGCTTTGAGCATTCCCTGTGAGACCAGTATTAGTGTCCGGTACACCACTTCAGTTTCAATGTATTCCTAGGACATACACATCGACGATGAAACACAGAAATCGCATCGGAATTAAATACAAAGGGCACAATGCCGCCTTAAGTACAAGAATAGACACTCTTCTTACAGTCGGTGCTTTGAGCATTCCCTGTGAGACCAGTATTAGGTTCCGATACACAACTGCAAGTTCAATGTATTCCTTGGACTTTCACATTGACGATGAAAAACAGAAATCGCATCGGAATGAAACACAAAAGGCACAATGCCGCCTTAAGTACAAGAATACAGACTCTACTTACAGTCGGTGTTTTGAGCATTCCCTGTGAGACCAGTATTAGTTTACGATAAACCACTGCAGGTTCAATGTATTCCTTGGACCTTCACATTGACGATTAAACACAGAAATCGCATCGGAATTAAATACAAAATGCACAATGCCGCCTTAAGTACAAGAATAGAGACTCTTCTTACAGTCGGTGCTTTGAGCATTCCCTGTGAGACCAGTATTAGTTTCCGATACACCACTGGCGGTTCAATGTATTCCTTGGACCTTCACGTTGACGATGACACACAGAAATTGCATCGTAATTATATACAAAAGCCACAATGCCGCCTTAAGTACAAGAATAGAGACTCTCCATACAGTCGGTGCTTTGAGCATTCCCTGTGAGACCAGTATTAGTTTCCGATACACCACTGCAGGTTCAATGCATTCCTTGGACATACACATTGACGATGAAACACTGAAATTACATCGGAATTAAATACAAAAGGCACAATGCCGCCTTAAGTACAAGAATACAGACTCTACTTACAGTCGGTGATTTGAGCATTCAATGTGAGACCAGCATTAGTTTCCGATACACCACTGCAGGTTCAATGTATTGCTTGGAACTTCCGATTGACGATGAAACACAGAAATCGCATTGGAATTAAACACAAAAGGCACAATGCCACCTTAAGTACAAGAATAGAGACTCTTCTAGCAGTCTGTGCTTTCAGCAGTCCGTGTGAGACCAGTATTTGTAAGCGATACACCACTGCAGAGTCTATGTATTCCTTGGACATACACATTGACGATGAAAAACTGAAATTACATCGGAATTAAATACAAAAGGCCCAATGCCACCATAAGCGCAAGAAGAGTGAGACTTCTTAGAGTCTGTGTTTTGATCCTTTCCTGTGCGACCCGTATTAGTTTCCGATATGCCACAGCAGGTTCGATGTATTCCTTGGACCTTCACATTGACGATTACACACAGAAATCGCATCGGAATTAAATACAAAAAGGCACAATGTCGCCTTTAGTACAAGAATAGAGACTCTTCTTGCATTCGGTGCTATGAGCATTCCCAGTGAGACGAGTATTAGTATCCGGTACACCACTTCATGTTCAATGTATTCCTAGGACATACACATCGACGATCAAACACAGAAATGGCATCGGAATTAAATACAAAGGGCACAATGCCGCTTAAAGTACAAGAATAGTCACTCTTCTTACAGTCGGTGCTTTGAGCATTCCCTGTGAGACCAGTATTAGTTTCCGATACACCACTGCAGGATCAATGTATTCTTTGGACTTTCACATTGACGATTATACACAGAATTCGCATCGGAATTATGTACAAAAGGCACAATGCCGCCTTAAGTACAAGAATAGAGACTCTTCTTGCATTCGGTGCTTTGAGCATTCCCTGTGAGACCAGTATTAGTTTCCGATACACCACTGCAAGTTCAATGTATTCCTTGGACCTTCACATTGACGACTAAACACAGAAATCGCATCGTAATTAAATACAAAAGGCACAATGCCGCCTTAAGTACAAGAATAGAGACTCTTCTTACAGTCGGTGATTTGAGCATTCCCTGTGAGACCAGTATTAGTTTCCGATACACCACTGGAGGTTCAATGTATTCCTTAGACCTTCACATTGACGATGACACACAGAAATTGCATCGTAATTATATACTAAAGCCACAATGCCGCCTTAGGTACAAGAATAGAGACTCTCCTTTCAGTCGGTGCTTTGAGCATTGCCTGTGAGACCAGTATTAGTTTCCGATACACCACTGCTGGTTCATTGTATTCCTTGGACCTTCACATTGACAATGAAGCACAGAAATCGCATCGGAATTAAATACAAAGGGCACAATGCCGCCTTAAGTACTAGTATACAGACTCTACCTACAGTCGGTGATTTGAGCATTCCCTGTGAGACCAGTATTAGTTTCCGTTCCACCACTGCAGGTTCAATGTATTCCACGGAACTTCACATTGACGATGAAACACAGAAATCGCATTGGAATTAAACACAAAAGGCACAATGCTGCCTTAAGTACAAGAATAGAGACTCTTCTTACAATCTGTGCTTTCAGCAGTCCGGTTGAGACCAGTATTAGTATCCGATACACCACTGCAGATTCAATGTATTCCTTGGACATACACATTGACGATGAAAAACTGAAATTACATCGGAATTAAATACAAAAGGCCCAATGCCGCCATAAGCGCAAGAAGAGTGAGACTTCTTAGAGTCTGTGTTTTGATCCTTTCCTGTGCGACCCGTATTAGTTTCCGATACGCCACTGCAGGTTCGATGTATTCCTTGGACCTTCACATTGACGATTACACACAGAAATCGCATCGGAATTAATTACAAAAGGCACAATGCCGCCTTAAGTACAAGAATAGAGACTCTTCTTACAGTCGGTGCTTTGAGCAATCCCTGTGAGAAGAGTATTAGTTTCTGATACACCACTGCTGGTTCATTGTATTCCTTGGACCTTCACATTGACAATGAAGCACAGAAATCGCATCGGAATTAAATACAAAGGGCACAATGCCGCCTTAAGTACAAGAATACAAACTCTACCTACAGTCGGTGATTTGAGCATTTCCTGTGAGACCAGTATTAGTTTCCGATACACCACTGCAGGTTCAATGTATTCCTTGGACCTTCACATTGACTATTAAACACAGAAATCGCATCGGAATTAATTATAAAAGGCACAATGCCGCCTTAAGTACAAGAATAGAGACTCTTCTTACAGTCGGTGCTTTGAGCATTCCCTGTGAGACCAGTATTAGTTTCCTATACACCACTGGAGGTTCAATGTATACCTTGGACCTTCACATTGACGATAACACACAGAAATTGCATCGTAATTATATACAAAAGCCACAATGCCGCCTTAAGTACAAGAATAGAGACTCTTCTTACTGTCGGTGCTTTGAGCATTCCCTGTGAGACCAGTATTAGTTCCCGATACACCACTGCAGGATCAATGTATTCCTTGGACATACACATTGACGGTGAACCACTGACATTACATCGGAATTAAATACAAAAGGCACAATGCCGCCATAAGTTCAAGAACAGTGAGACTTCTTAAAGTCTGTGTTTTAATCCTTTCCTGTGCGACCCGTATTAGTTTTCGATACGCCACTGCAGTTTAAATGTATACCTCGGAGTTTCAAACTGACGATGAAACACAGAAATCGCATCGGAATTAAATACAAATGGCACAATGCCGCCTTAAGTACAAGAACAGAGACTCTTCTTTCAGTCGGTGCTTTGAGCATTCCCTGTGAGACCAGTATTAGTTTCCGATACACCACTGCAGGTTCAGTGCATTCCTTGGACCTTCACATTGATGATGAAACACAGAAATGGCAACGGAATTAAATACAAAAGGCACAATACCGCCTTAAGTACAAGAATAGACACTCTTCTTACAGACGGTTTTTGGGCATTCCCTGTGAGACTAGTATTAGTTTCCGATACACCACTGCAGGTTCAATGTATTCCTTGGACCTTCACATTGAAGATGAAACACAGAAATCGCATCGGAATTAAATACAAAAGGCACAATGCCGGCTTAAGTACAAGAATACAGACTCTACTTACAGTCGGTGCTTTGAGCATTCCCTGTGAGACCAGTTTTAGTATCGGATACACCACTGCAGATTCAATATATTACTTGGACATACACTTTGACGATGAAACACTGCAATTACATCGGAATTAAATACAAAAGGAACAATGCCGCCTTAAGTACAAGAATAGAGACTCCTCTTACTGTCGGTGCTTTGAGCATTCCCTGTGAGACCAGTATTAGTTTCCAATACACCACTGCATGTTCAATGTATTCCTTGGACTTTCACATTGTCGATGAAACACAGAAATCGCATTGGAATTAAATACAAAATGCTAAATGCCGCCTTAAGTACAAGAATAGAGGCTCTTCTTACAGTCTGTGCTTTGAGCATTCCCTGTGTGATCAGTATTAGTATCCGATTCACCACTGCAGATTCAATGTATTCCCTGGACATACACATTGACGACGAAACACAGAAATTACATCGGAATTATATACAAAAAGCACAATGCCGCCATAAGTGCAAGAATAGTGAGACTTCTTAAAGTCTGTGTTTTGATCCTTTCCTGTGCGACCCGTATTAGTTTCCGATACGCCACTGCAAGTTCAATGTATTCCTTGGACCTTCACATTGACGATGAAACACAGAAATCGCATCGGAATTAAATACAAAAGGCACAATGCCGCCTTAAGTAGAAGAATAGAGACTCTTCTTACAGTCGGTGTTTTGAGCATTCCCTGTGAGACCAGTATTAGTTTCCTATACACCACTGGAGGGTCAATGTATACCTTGGACCTTCACATTGACTATAACACACAGAAATTGCATCGTAATTATATACAAAAGCCACAATGCCGCATTAAGTACAAGAATAGAGACTCTTCTTAGAGTCTGTGCTTTGAGCATTACCTGTGAGACCAGTATTAGTTCCCGATACACCACTGCAGGTTCATTGTATTCCTTGGACATACACATTGACGATGAACCACTGAAATTACTTCGGAATTAAATACAAAAGGCACAATGCCGCCATTAGTGTAAGAACAGTGAGACTTCTTAGAGTCTGTGTTTTGATCCTTTCCTGTGCAACCCGTATTAGTTTTCGATACGCCCCTGCAGGTTAAATGTATTCCTTGGACTTTCAAATTGACGATGAAACACAGAAATCGCATCGGAATTAAATACAAAAGGCACAATGCCGCCTTAAGTACAAGAATAGAGACTTTTCTTACAGTCGGTACTTTGAGCATTCCCTGTGAGACCAGTATTAGTTTCCGATACACCACTGCAGGTTCAGTGCATTCCTTGGACCTTCACATTGACGATGAAACACAGAAATGGCAACGGAATTAAATACAAAAGGCACATAGCCGCCTTAAGTACAAGAATAGACACTCTTCTTACAGACGGTGTTTGAGCATTCCCTGTGAGACTAGTATTAGTTTCCGATACACCACTGCAGGTTCAATGTATTCCTTGGACCCTCACATTGACGATGGAACACAGAAATCGCATCGGAATTAAATACAAAAGGCACAATGCCACTTTAAGTACAAAAATAGAGACTATTCTTACAGTCTGTGCTTTGAGCGTTCCCTGTGAGGCCAGTTTTAGTATCCGATACACCACTGCAGATTCAATATATTACTTGGACATACACATTGACGATGAAACACTGCAATTACATCGGAATTAAATACAAAAGGAACAATGCCGCCTTAAGTACAAGAATAGAGACTCCTCTTACTGTCGGTGCTTTGAGCATTCCCTGTGAGACCAGTATTAGTTTCCAATACACCACTGCATGTTCAATGTATTCCTTGGAATTTCACATTGACGATGAAACTCAAAAATCGCATTGGAATTAAATACAAAATGCTCAATGCCGCCTTAAGTACAAGAATAGAGGCTCTTCTTACAGTCTGTGCTTTGAGCATTGCCTGTGTGACCAGTATTAGTATCCGATTCACCACTGCAGATTCAATGTATTCCCTGGACATAAACTTTGACGACGAAACACAGAAATTACATCTGAATTAAATACAAAAAGGACAATGCCGCCATAAGTGCAAGAAGAGTGAGACTTCTTAGAGTCTGTGTTTGATCCTTTCCTGTGCGACCCGTATTAGTTTCCGATACGCCACTGCAGGTTCAATGTATTCCTTGGACCTTCACATTGACGATGAAACACAGAAATCGCATCGGAATTAAATACAAAAGGCACAATGCCGCCTTAAGTACATGAATAGAGACTCTTCTTAGAGTCAGTGCTTTGAGCATTCCCTGTGAGACAAATATTAGTATCCGATACACCACTGCAGGTTCAATGTATTCCTTTCACTTACACATTGACGATGAAACACTGAAATTTCATCGGAATTAAATACAAAAGGAACAATATCGCCATAAGTACAAGAATAGAGACTCTTCTTACTGTCGGTGTTTTGAGCATTCCCTGTGAGACCAGTATTATTTTCCGATGCAATACTGCGGGTTCAATGTATTCCATGGACATACACATTGACGATGAAACACTGAAATTACATCGCAATTAAATACAAAGGGCACAATGACGCCTTAAGTGCAAGCAGATTGAGACTTCTTTGAGTCTGTGCTTTGATCCTTACCTGTGAGACCAGTATTAGTTTCCGATACGCCACTGCAGGTTCAGTGTATTCCTTGGACTTTCACATCGACGATGAAACACAGTAATGGCATCGGAATTAAATAGAAAGGGAACAATGCCGACTTAAGCACAAGAATAGACACTTTTCTTACAGTCGCTGCTTTGAGCATTCCCTGCGAGACCAAAATTAGTATCTGATACACCACTGCAGGTTCAATGTATTCCTTGGACATTCACATTGACGATGAAACACTGAAATTACATCGGAATTAAATACAAAAGGTACAATGATGCCTTAAGTACAAGAATAGAGACTTCTCTAACAGTCGGTGCTTTGAGCATTCCCTGTAAGACCAGTGTTAGTTTCCGATACACCACAGCAGATTCAATGTATTCCTTGGACCTTCACATTGACGATGAAATACAGAAAATGCATCGGAATTAAATACAAATGCCACAATGCCGCCTTAAGTAAAAGAATAGAGACTCTTCTTACTGTCGGTGCTTTGAGCATTCCCTGTGAGACCAGTATTAGTTTCTGATACACCACTGCAGGTTCAATGTATTCCTTGGATATTCAAATTGACGATGAAACACAGATATCGCATTGGAATTATATACAAAAAGCACAATGCCGCTTTAAGTACAAGAATAGAGACTATTCTTACAGTCTGTGCTTTAAGCGTTCCCTGTGAGACCAGTATTAGTATCCGATACACCACTGCAGCTTCAATGTATTACTTGGACATACACATTGACGATGAAACACTGCAATTACATCGGAATTAAATACAAAAGGAAAAATGCCGCCTTAAGTACAAGAATAGAGACTCCTCTTACTGTCGGTGCTTTGAGCATTCCCTGTGAGACCAGCATTAGTTTTCGATACACCACTGCATGTTCAATGTATTCCTTGTACTTTCACATTGAGGATGAAACACAGTAATCGCATTGGAATTAAATACGAAAGGCACACTGCCGCCTTAAGTACAAGAATAGCGACTCTTCTTTCAGTCTGTGCTTTGAGCATTCCCTGTGAGACCAGTATTAGTATCCGATACACCACTGCAGATTCAATGTATTCCTTGGACATACGCATTGACGATGAAACACTGAAATTACATCGGAATTAAATACAAAAGGCACAATGCCGCCATAAGTGCTAGAAGAAAGAGACTTCTTAAAGTCTGTGTTTTGATCCTTACCTGTGCGACCCGTATTAGTTTACGATACGCCACTGCAGGTTCAATGTATTCCTTGGACCTTCACATTGACGATGAAACACAGAAATCGCAACGGAATTAAATACAAAAGGCTTAATGCCGCCTTAAGTACAAGAATAGAGACTCTTCTTTCAGTCTGTGCTTTCAGCAGTCCGTGTGAGACCAGTATTAGTATCCGATACACCACTGCAGATTCAATGTGTTCCTTGGACATACACATTGATTATGAACAACTGAAATCACATCGGAATTAAATACAAAAGGCCCAATGCCGCCATAAGCGCAAGAAGAGTGAGACTTCTTGGAGTCTGTGTTTTGATCCTTTCCTGTTCGACCCGTATTAGTTTCCGATACGCCACTGCAGGTTCGATGTATTCCATGGACCTTCACATTGACGATTACGCACAGAAATCGCATCGGAATTAAATACAAAAGGGCACAATGTCGCCTTAAGTACAAGAATAGAGACTCTTCTTGCATTCGGGGCTTTGAGAATTCCCTGTGAGACCAGTATTAGTATCCGGTGCACCACTTCATGTTCAATGTATTCCTAGGACATACACATCGACGATGAAACACAGAAATGGCATCGGAATTAAATACAAAGGGCACAATGCCGCCTTAAGTACAAGAATAGACACTCTTCTTACAGTCGGTGGTTTGAGCATTCCCTGTGAGACCAGTATTAGTTTCCGATACACCACTGCAAGTTCAATGTATTCCTTGGACTTTCACATTGCCGATGAGAGACAGAAATCGCATCGGAATGAAACACAAAAGGCACAATGCCGCAATAAGTACAAGAATACAGACTCTACTTACAGTCGGTGTTTGAGCATTCCCTGTGAGACCAGTATTAGTTTCCGATACACCACTGCAGGTTCAATGTATTCCTTGGACCTTCACATTGACGATTAAACACAGAAATCGCATCGGAATTAAATACGAAAGGCACAATGCCGACTTAAGTGCAAGAATAGAGATTCTTCTACAGTCGGTGCTTTGAGCATTCCCTGTGAGACCAGTATTAGTTTCCGATACACCACTGGAGGTTCAATGTATTCCTTGGACCTTCACATTGACGATGACACACAGAAATTGCATCGTAATTATATACAAAAGCCACAATGCCGCCTTAAGTACAAGAATAGAGACTCTCCTTATAGTCGGTGCTTTGAGCATTCCCTGTGAGACCAGTATTAGTTTCCGATACACCACTGCAGTTTCAATGTATTCCTTGGACATACACATTGACGATGAACCACTGAAATTACATCGGAATTAAATACAAATGGCACAATGCCGCTTTAAGTACAAGAATACAGACTCTAGTTACAGTCGGTGATTTAAGCATTCCCTGTGAGACCAGCATTAGTTTCCGATAGACCACTGCAGGTTCCACGTATTCCTTAGAACTTCACATTGACGATGAAACACAGAAATCGCATTGGAATTAAACACAAAAGGCACAATGCCGCCTTAAGTACAAGAATAGAGACTCTTCTTACAGTCTGTGCTTTCAGCAGTCCGTGTGAGACCAGTATTAGTATTCGATACACCGCTGCAGATTCAAAGTATTCCTTGGACATACACATTGACGATGAAAAACTGAAATTAAATCGGAATTAAACACAAAAGGCCCATTGCCGCCATAAGCGCAAGAAGAGTGAGACTTCTTAGAGTCTGTGTTTTGATCCTTTCCTGTGCGACCCGTATTAGTTTCCGATACGCCACTGCAGGTTCGATGTATTCCTTGGACCTTCACATTGACGATTACACACAGAAATCGCATCGGAATTAAATACAAAAAGGCACAATGTCGCCTTAAGTACAAGAATAGAGACTCTTCTTGCATTCGGTGCTATGAGCATTCTCTGTGAGACGAGTATTAGTATCCGGTACACCACTTCATGTTCAATGTATTCCTAGGACATACACATCGAAGATGAAACACAGAAATGGCATCGGAATTAAATACAAAGGGCACAATGCCGCCTTAAGTACAAGAATAGACAATCATCTTACAGTCGGTGCTTTGGCATTCCCTGTGAGACCAGTATTAGTTTCCGATACCCCACTGCAGTTTCAATGTATTCCTTGGACCTTCACATTGACGATTAAACACAGAAATCGCATCGGAATTAAATACAAAAGGCACAATGCCGCCTTAAGTACAAGAATAGAGACTCTTCTTACAGTTGGTGCTTTGAGCATTCCCTGTGAGACCAGTATTAGTTTCTTATACACCACTGGAGGTTCAAAGTATACCTTGGACCTTCACATTGACGATAACACGCAGAAATTGCAACGTAATTATATACAAAAGCCACAATGCCGCCTTAAGTACAAGATTAGGGACTCTTCTTACTGTCGGTGCTTTGAGCATTCCCTGTGAGACCAATATTAGTTCCCGATACACCACTGCAGGTTCAATGTATTCCTTGGACATACACATTGACGATGAACCACTGAAATTACATCGGAATTAAATACAAAAGGCACAATGCCGCCATAAGTGCAAGAACAGTGAGACTTCTTAGAGTCTGTGTTTTGATCCTTTCCTGTGCGACCCGTATTAGTTTTCGATACGCCACTGCAGGTTAAATGTATTCCTTGGACTTTCAAATTGACGATGAAACACAGAAATCGCATCGGAATTAAATACAAAAGGCACAATACCGCCTTAAGTACAAGAACAGAGACCCTTCTTTCAGTCGGTGCTTTGAGTATTCCCTGTGAGACCAGTATTACTTTCCGATACACCAGTGCTGTTTCAGTGCATTCCTTGGACCTTCACATTGACGATGAAACACAGAAATGGCAACGGAATTAAATACAAAAGGCACAATACCGCCTTAAGTACAAGAATAGACACTCTTCTTACAGACGGTGTGTGAGCATTCCCTGTGAGACTAGTATTAGTCTCCGATACACCACTGCAGGTTCAATGTATTCCTTGGACGTTCAAATTGACGATGAAACACAGAAATCGCATTGGAATTAAATACTAAACGCACAATGCCGCTTTAAGTACAAAAATAGAGACTATTCTTACAGTCTGTGCTTTGAGCGTTCCCTATGAGACCAGTTTTAGTATCCGATACACCACTGCAGATTCAATATATTACTTGGACATACACATTGACGATGAAACACTGCAATTACATCGGAATTAAACACAAAAGGAACAATGCCGCCTTAAGTACAAGAATAGAGACTCCTCTTACTGTCGGTGCTTTGAGCATTCCCTGTGAGACCAGTATTAGTCTCCAATACACCACTGCTTGTTCAATGTATTCCTTGGACTTTCACATTGTCGATGAAACACAGAAATCGCATTGGAATTAAATACAAAATGCTCAATGCCGCCTTAAGTACAAGACTAGAGGCTCTTCTTACAGTCTTTGCTTTGAGCATTCCCTGTGTGATCAGTATTAGTATCCGATTCACCACTGCAGATTCAATGTATTCCCTGGACATACACATTGACGACGAAACACAGAAATTACATCGGAATTATATACAAAAAGCACAATGCCGCCATAAGTGCAAGAAGAGTGAGACTTCTTAAAGTCTGTGTTTTGATCCTTTCCTGTGCGACCCGTATTAGTTTCCGATACGCCACTGCAGGTTCAATGTATTCCTTGGACCTTCACATTGACGATGAAACACAGAAATCGCATCGGAATTAAATACAGAATGCACAATGCCGCCTTAAGTACAAGAATAGAGACTCTTCTTACAGTCGGTGGCTTGAGCATTTCCTGTGAGACCAGTATTAGTTTCCGATACACCACTGCAGGTTCAATGTATTCCTTGGACCTTCACATTGACGATTAAACACAGAAATCACATCGGAATTAAATACAAAAAGAACAATGCCGCCTTAAGTACAAGAATAGAGACTCTTCTTACAGTCGGTGCTTTGAGCATTCCCTGTGAGACCAGGATTAGTTTCCGATACACCACTGCAGGTTCAATGTATTCCTTGGACCTTCACATTGACGATGAAACACAGAAATCGCATCGGAATTAAATACAAAAGGCACAATGCCGCCTTAAGAACAAGAATACAGACTCTACGTACAGTCGGTGCTTTGAGCATTCCCTGTGAGACCAGTATTAGTTTCCGATACACCACTGCAGGTACAATGTATTACTTGGACATTCAAATTGACGATGAAACACAGATATCGCATTGGAATTAAATACATAAGGCACAATGCCACTTTAAGTACAAAAATAGAGACTATTCTTACAGTCAGCGCTTTGAGCATTCCCTGTGAGACAAATATTAGTGTCCGATACACCACTGCAGGTTCAATGTATTCCTTGGACATACACATTGACGATGAAACACTGAAATTTCATCGGAATTAAGTACAAAAGGAACAATATCGCCTTAAGTACAAGAATAGAGACCCTTCATACCGTCGGTGTTTTGAGCATTCCCTGTGAGACCAGTATTATTATCCGATACAATACTGCGGGTTCAATGTATTCCTTGGACATACACATTGACGATGAAACACTGAAATTACATCGGAATTAAATACAAAGGGCACAATGACGCCTTAAGTACAAGCAGATTGAGACTTCTTAGAGTCTGTGCTTTGATCCTTTCCTGTGAGACCAGTATTAATTTCCGATACGCCACTGCAGGTTCAGTGTATTCCTTGGACTTTCACATCGACGATGAAACACAGTAATGGCATCGGAATTAAATAGAAAGGGCACAATGCCGATTTAAGCACAAGAATAGACACTTTTCTCACAGTCGCTGCTTTGAGCATTACCTGCGAGACCAATATTAGTATCTCATACACCACTGCAAGTTCAATGTATTCCTTGGACATTCACATTGACGATGAAACAATGAAATTACATCGGAATTAAATACAAAAGGCACAATGATGCATTAAGTACAAGAATAGAGACTTCTCTAACATTCGGTGATTTGAGCACTCCCTGTAAGACCAGTAATAGTTTCCGATACACGACAGCAGGTTCAATGTATTCCTTGGACCTTCACATTGACGACGAAATACAGAAAATGCATCGTCATTAAATACAAAAGCCACAATGCCGCCTTAAGTACAAGAATAGAGACTCGTCTTACTGTCGGTGCTTTGAGCATTTCCTGTGAGACCAGTATTAGTTTCCGATACACCACTGCAGGTTCAATGTATTCCTTGGACATACACATTGACGATGAAGCACTGAAATACCATCGTAATTAAATACAAAAGGCACAATTCCGCCTTAAGTACAAGAACAGAGACTCTTCTTTCAGTCGGTGCTATGAGCATTCCCTGTGAGACCAGTATTAGTTTCCGATACACCACTGCAGGTTCAATGTATTCCTTGGACATACACATTGACCATGAAACACTGAAATACCATCGGAAATAAATACAAAAGGCACTATGCCGCCTTAAGTACAAGAACAGAGACTCTTCTTTCAGTCGGTGCTATGAGCATTCCCTGTGAGACCAGTATTAGTTTCCCATACACCACTGCAGGTTCAGTGTATTCCTTGGACTTTCACATCGACGATGAAACACAGATATGGCATCGGAGTTAAATACAAAGGGCACAATGCCGCCTTAAGTACAAGAATAGACACTGTTCTTACAGTCGGTTCCTTGAGCATTCCCTGTGAGACCAATATTAGTTTCCGATACACCACTACTGGTTCAATGTATTCCTTGGACCTTCACATTGACAATGAAGCACAAAAAAAGCGCATCGGAATTAAAGACAAAAGGCACAATACCACCTTAAGTACAAGAATACAGACCCTACTTACAGTCGGTGATTTGAGCATTCCCTGTGAGACCAGTATTAGCTTCCGATACACCACTGCAGGTTCAATGTATTCCTCGGAACGTCACATTGACGTTGAAACACAGAAATCGCATTGGAATTAAACACAAAAGGCTCAACGCCGCCTCAAGTACAAAAATAGAGACTCTTCTTACAGTCTGTGCTTTCAGCATTCCGTGTGAGACCAGTATTAGTTACCGATACACCACTGCAGATTCAAAGTATTCCTTGGACATACACATTGACGATGAAAAACTGAAATTACATTGGAATTAAATACAAAAGACCCAATGCCGAAATAAGCGCAAGAAGAGTGAGACTTCTTAGAGTCTGTGTTTTGATCCTTTCCTGTGCGACCCGTATTAGTTTCCGATACCCCACTGCAGGTTCGATGTATTCCTTGGACCTTCCCATTGACAATTACACACAGAAATCGCATCGGAACTAAATACAAAAAGGCACAATGTCGCCTTAAGTACAAGAATAGAGACTCTTCTTGCATTCGGTGCTTTGAGCATTCCCTGTGAGACCAGTATTAGTATCCGGTACACCACTTCATGTTCAATGTATTCCTAGGACATACACATCGACGATGAAACACAGAAATGGCATCGGAATTAAATACAAAGGGCACAATGCCGCCTTAAGTACAAGAATAGACACTTTTCTTACAGTCGGTGCTTTGAGCATTCCCTGTGAGACCAGTATTAGTTTCCGATACACCACTACAGGTTCAATGTATTCCTTGGACCATCACATTGACGATGAAACACAGAAATCGCATCGGAATTAAATACAAAAGGCACAATGCCGCCTTAAGTATAAGAATACAGACTCTACTTCCAGTCGGTGCTTTGAGCATTCCCTGTGAGACCAGTATTAGTTTCCGATACACCACTGCAGGTTCAATGTATTCCTTAGACATTCACATTGACGATGAAACACTGAAATGGCATCGGAATTAAATACCAAAGGCACAATGCCGCCTTAAGTACGAGAATAGAGACTCCTCTTACAGTCGGTGCTTTGAGCATTCCCTGTGAGACCAGTATTAGTATCCGATACACCACTGCATGTTCAATGTATTCCTTCTACATACACATTGACGATGAAACACTGAAATTACATCGGAATTAAATACAAAAGGAACAATGTCGCCTAAAGTACAAGAATAGAGACTCTTCTTACTGTCGGTGTTTTGAGGATTCCCTGTGAGACCAGTATTAGTTTCCGATACACCACTGCAGGTCCAAAGTATTCCTTGGACCTTCACATTGACGATGAAACACAGAAATCGCATCGGAATTAAATTCAAAAGGCACAATGCCGTCCTAAGTACAACAATAGAGACTCTTCTTATAGTCTGAGCTTTCAGCATTCCCTGTGACACCGGTATTAATTTCCGATACACAACTGCAGGTTCGATGTGTTCCTTAGACATTCACATTGACGATGAAACACAGAAATCGCAATCCGAATTAAATACCAAAGGCACAATGCCACCTTAAGTACAAGAATAGAGACTCTCCTCACAGCCGGTGCGTCGAGTATTCCCTGTGAGACCAGTATTAGTTTCCGATACACCACTGCTGGTTCAATGTATTCCTTGAAGATACACACTGACGATGAAACACTGAAATAACATCGGAACTAATACAAAGGGCACAATGACGGATTAAGTGCAAGAAGAGTGAGACTTCTTAAAGTCTGTGCTTTGATCCTAACCTGTGACACCAGTATTAGTTTCCGATACAACACTGCTGGTTCAATGTATTCCTTGGAGCTTCACATTGACGATGAAACACAGAAATCGCATCGGAATTAAATACAAAATTCACAATGCCGCCTTAAGTACAAGAATACAGACTCTACTTACAGTCGGTGCTTTTAGCATTCCCTTTGAGACCAGTATTAGTTTCCGATACACCACTGCAGGTTCAATGTATTCCTCGGACCTTCACATTGACGATGAAACACAGAAATCGCATCGGAATTAAATACAAAAGGCCCAATGCCGCCTTAAGTACAAGAATAGAGACTCTTCTTACAGTCGGTGCTTTGAGCATTCCCTGTGAGACCAGTATTAGTCTCCGATACACCACTGCAGGTTCAATGTATTCCTTGGACCTTCATATTGACGATTATACACAGAAATAGCATCGGAATTAAACACAAAAGGCACAATGCCGCCTTAAGTACAAGAATAGAGATTCTTCTTACAGTCGGTGTTTTGAGCATTCCCTGTGAGACCAGCATTAGTTGCCGATACACCACTGCAGGTTCAGTGTATTCCTTGGACTTTCACATCGACGATGAAACACAGAAATGGCATCGGAATTAAATACAAAGGGCACAATGCCGCCTTAAGTACAAGTATAGACACTCTTCATAAAGTCGGTCTTTTGAGCATTCCCGGTGAGACCAGTATTAGTTTGCGATACACCACTGCAGGGTCAATGTATTCCTTGAACCTTCACATTGACGATGAAAGACAGAAATCGCATCGGAATTAAATACAAAAGGCCCAGTGCCGCCTCAAGTACAAGAATAGAGACTCTTCCACAGTCGTTGCTTTGAGCAATCCCTGTGAGACGAGTATTAGTTTCCGATACACCACTGCAGGTTCCATGTATTCTGTGGACCTTCACATTGACGATTAAACACAGAAATCGCATCGGAATTAAATACAAAAGGCACAATGCCGCCTTAAGTACAAGAATACAGGCTCTACTTACAGTCGGTGTTTTCAGCATTCCCTGTGAGACCAGTATTAGTTTCCGATACACCACTGCAGGTCCAATGTATTCCTTGGACCATCGCATTGACGATGAAACAGAGATATCGCATTGGAATTAAATACAAAAGGCAAAATGCTGCCTTAAGTACTAGAATAGAGACTATTCTTACAGTCTGTGCTTTCTCTATTCCCTGTGAGACCAGTTTTAGTATCCGATACACCACTGCAGATTCAATGTATTCCTTGACATACACATTGACGATGAAACACTGAAATTACATCGGAATTAAATACAAAAGGAACAATGCCGCCTTAAGTACAAGAATAGAGACTCTTCTTACCGTCGGTGCTTTGAGCATTCCCTGCGAGACCAGTATTAGTTTCCGATACACCACTGCAGGTTCAATGAATTCCTTGGACATACACATTGACGATGAAACACTGATATTACATCGGAATTAAATACAAAAGCCACAATGCCTCCTTAAATTCAAGAATAGAAACTCTTCTTAGAGTCGGTGCTTTGAGCATTCCCTGTGAGACCAGTATTAGTTTCCGATACACCACTGCAGGTTCAATGTATTACGTGGAACATCACATTGACGATTATACACAGAAATCGCATCGGAATTAAATACAAAACGCACAATGCCGCCTTAAGTACAATAATAGAGTCTCTTCTTACAGTCGGTGCTTTGAGCATTCCTTGTGAGACCAGTATTAGTTTCCGATACACCACTGCAGGTTGAATGTATTCCTTCGAGCTTCACATTGACGATGAAACACACAAATCGCATCGGAAATAAATACAAAAGGCACAATGCCGCCTTAAGTACAAGAATACAGACTCTACATACAGTCGGTGCTTTGAGAATTCCCTGTGAGACCAGTATTAGTTTCCGATATACCACTGCAGGTTCAATGTATTCCTCGGACCTTCACATAGACGATGTAACACAGAAATCGCTTCGGAATTAAATACAAAAGGCCCAATGCCGCCATAAGTACAAGAATAGAGACTCTTCTTACAGTCGGTGCTTTGAGCATTCGCTGTGAGACCAGTATTAGTTTCCGATACACCACTGCAGGTTCAATGTGTTCCTTGGACCTTCACATTGACGATTATACACAGAAATCGCATCGGAATTAAATACAAAAGGCACAATGCCACCTTAAGTACAAAAATAGAGACTCTTCTTACAGTCGGTGCTTTGAGCATTCCTTGTGAGACCAGTATTTGTTTCCGATACACCTCTGCAGATTGAATGTATTCCTTGGAGCTTCACAATGACGATGAAGCACACAAATCGCATCGGAATTAAATAGAAATGACACAATGCCGCCTTAAGTACAAGAATACAGACTCTACTTACAGTCGGTGCTTTGAGAATTCCCTGTGAGACCAGTATTAGTTTCCGAAACACCACTGCAGGTTCAATGCATTCCTCGGACCTTCACATTGACGATGATACACAGAAATCGCTTCGGAATTAAATACAAAAGTCCCAATGCCGCCATAAGTACAAGAGTATAGACTCTTCTTACAGTCGGTGCTTTGAGCATTCCATGTGAGACCAGTATAAGTTTCCGATACACCACTGCAGGTTCAATGTGTTCCTTGGACCTTCACATTGACGATAATACACCGAAATCGCATCGGAATTAAATACAAAAGGCACAATGCCGCCTTAAGTTCAAGAATAGATACTCTTCATACAGTCGGTGCTTTGAGCATTCCCTGTAAGACCAGTATTAGTTTCCGATACACCATTGCAGGTTCAATGTATTCCTTGGACCTTCACATTGACGATGAAACACAGAAATCGCGTCGGACTTAAATACAAAAGGCACAATGCCGCCATAAGAACAAGAATAGAGACTCTTCTTACAGTCGGTGCTTTGAGCATTCCCTGTGAGACGAGTATTAGTTTCCGATACACCACTGCAGGTCCAATGTATTCCTTGGACCTTCACATTGACGATGAAACACAGAAATCGCATTGGAATAAATACAAAAGGCACAATGCCGCCTTAAGTACAAGAATACAGACTCTACTTACAGTTCGGTGCTTTGAGCATTCCCTGTGAGACCAGTATTAGTTTCCGATACACCACTGCAGGTTCAATGTATTCCTTGGACCATCGCATTGACGATGAAACACAGAAATCGCATTGGAATTAAATACAAAAGGCACAATGCCGCCTTAAGTACAAGAATAGAGACTCTTCTTACAGTCTGTGCTTTGTGCATTCCCGGTGAGACCAGTATTAGTATCCGATACACCACTGCAGATTCAATGAATTCCATGGACATATACATTGACGATGAAACACTGAAATTACATCGGAATTATATACAAAAGGAACAATGCCGCCTTAAGTACAAGAATAGAGACTCTTCTTACAGTCGGTGCTTTGAGCATTCCCTGTGAGACCAGTATTCGTTTCCGATACACCACTGCAGGTTCAGTGTATTCCTTGGAATTTCACATCGACGATGCAACACAGAAATGGCATCGGAAATAAATACAAAGGGCATAATGCCGCCTTAAGTACAAGAATAGACACACTTCTTACAGTCGCGGCTTTGAGCATTCCCTGTGAGACCAGTATTAGTTTCCGATACACTACTGCAGGTTCAATGTATTCCTTGGACCTTCACATTGACGATGAAACACAGAAATCTCATCGGAATAAAATACAAAAGTCACAATGCCGCATTAAGTACAAGAATACAGACTCTACTTACAGTCGGTGCTTTGAGCATTCCCTGTGAGACCAGTATTAGTTTCCGATACACCACTGCAGGTTCAGTGTATTCCTTGGACGTTCACATCGACGATGCAACACAGAAATGGCATCGGAAATAAATACAAAGGGCATAATGCCGCCTTAAGTACAAGAATAGAGACTCTTCTTACAGTCGCGGCTTTGAGCATTCCCTGTGAGACCAGTATTAGTTTCCGATACACCACTGCAGGTTCAATGTATTCCTTGGACCTTCACATTGACGATAATACACCGAAATCGCATCGGAATTAAATACAAAAGGCACAATGCCGCCTTAAGTTCAAGAATAGATACTCTTCATACAGTCGGTGCTTTGAGCATTCCCTGTAAGACCAGTATTAGTTTCCGATACACCATTGCAGGTTCAATGTATTCCTTGGACCTTCACATTGACGATGAAACACAGAAATCGCATCGGAATTAAATACAAAAGACACAATGCCGCCTTAAGTACGAGAATACAGACTCTACTTACAGTCTGTGTTTTGAGCATTCCCTGTGAGACCAGTAATAGTATCCGATACACCACTGCAGAATCAATGTATTCCTTGGACATACACATTGACGATGAAACACTGAAATTACATCGGAATTAAATACAAAAGGAACAATGCCGCCTTAAGTATAAGGATAGAGACTCTTCTTACTATCGGTGCTTTGTGCATTCCCTGTGAGACCAGTATTAGTTTCCGATACACCACTGCTGGTTCAATGTATTCCTTGGAAATACGCATTGACGATGAAATACTGAAATTACATCGGAATTAAATACAAAGGGCACAATGACGCCTTAAGTACAAGCAGAGTGAGACTTCTTAGAGTCTGTGATTTGAACCTTTCCTGTGCGACTCGTATTAGTATCCGATACGCCACTGCAGGTTCAGTGTATTCCTTGGACCTTCACATTGACGATTACACACAGAAATCGCATCGGAATTAAATACAAAAAGGCACAATGTCGCCTTAAGTACAAGAACAGTGAGACTTCTTAGAATCTGTGCTTTGATCCTTTCCTGTGCGACCCGTATTAGTTTTCGATACGCCACTGCAGGTTAAATGTATTCCTAGGACCTTCAAATTGACGATGAAACACAGAAATCGCATCGGAATTAAATACCAAAGGCACAATGCCGCCTTAAGTACAAGAACAGAGAGTCTTCTTTCAGTCGGTGCTTTGAGCATTCCCTGTGAGACCAGTGTTAGTTTCCGATACGCCACTGCAGGTTCAATGTATTCCTTGGACCTTCACATTGACGATTAAACACAGAAAACACATCGGAATTAAATACAAGAAGATCAATGCCGCCTTAAGTACATGAATAGAGACTCTTCTTACAGTCGGTGCTTTGAGCATTCCCTGAGAGACCAGTATTAATTTCCGATACACCACTGCAGGTTCAATGTTTTCCTTAGACATTCACATTGACGATGAAATACTGAAATCGCATCGGAATTATATACCAAAGGCACAATGCCGCCTTAAGTACAAGAATAGAGACTCTTCTTACAGTCGGTGCTTTGAGCATTCCCTGTGAGACCAGTATTAGTTTCCCATACACCACTGCAGATTCAGTGTATTCCTTGGACTTTCACATCGACGATGAAACACAGATATGGCATCGGAGTTAAATACAAAGGGCACAATGCCGCCTTAAGTACAAGAATAGACACTGTTCTTACAGTCGGTGCCTTGAGCATTCCCTGTGTGACCAGTATTAGTTTCCGTTACACCACTACTGGTTCAATGTATTCCTTGGACCTTCACATTGACAATGAAGCACAGAAATCGCATCGGAATTAAAGACAAAAGGCACAATACCACCTTAAGTACAAGAATACAGACTCTACTTACAGTCGGTGATTTGAGCATTCTCTGTGAGACCAGTATTAGCTTCCGATACACCACTGCAGGTTCAATTTATTCCTCGGAACGTCACATTGACGTTGAAACACAGAAATCGCATTGGAATTAAACACAAAAGTCACAATGCCGCCTTAAGTACAAGAATAGAGACTCTTCTTACTGTCTGTGCTTTCAGCATTCCGTGTGAGACCAGTATTAGTTTCCGATACACCACTGCAGATTCAAAGTATTCCTTGGACATACACATTGACGATGAAAAACTGAAATTACAATGGAATTAAATACAAAAGACCCAATGCCGAAATAAGCGCAAGAAGAGTGAGACTTCTTAGAGTCTGTGTTTTGATCCTTTCCAGTGCGACCCGTATTAGTTTGCGATACGCCACTGCAGGTTCGATGTATTCCTTGGACCTTCACATTGACGATTACACACAGAAATCGCATCGGAATTAAATACAAAAAGGCACAATGTCGCCTTAAGTACAAGAATAGAGACTCTTCTTGCATTCGGTGCTTTGAGCATTCCCTGTGAGACCAGTATTAGTATCCGGTACACCACTTCATGATCAATGTATTCCTAGGACATACACATCGACGATGAAACACAGAAATGGCATCGGAATTAAATACAAAGGGCACAATGCCGCCTTAAGTACAAGAATAGACACTTTTCTTACAGTCGGTGCTTTGAGCATTCCCTGTGAGACCAGTATTAGTTTCCGATACACCACTGCAGGTTCAATGTATTCCTTGGACCATCACATTAACGATGAAACACAGAAATCGCATCGGAATTAAATTCAAAAGGCACAATGCCGTCCTAAGTACAACAATAGAGACTCTTCTTACAGTCTGAGCTTTGAGCATTCCCTGTGACACCGGTATTAATTTCCGATACACAACTGCAGGTTCGATGTATTCCTTAGACATTCACATTGACGATGAAACACAGAAATCGCAATCCGAATTAAATACCAAAGGCACAATGCCACCTTAAGTACAAGAATAGAGACTCTTCTCACAGCCGGTGCGTCGAGTATTCCCTGTGAGACCAGTATTAGTTTCCGATACACCACTGCTGGTTCAATGTATTCCTTGAAGATACACACTGACGATGAAACACTGAAATAACATCGGAACTAATACAAAGGGCACAATGAGGGATTAAGTGCAAGAAGAGTGAGACTTCTTAAAGTCTGTGCTTTGATCCTAACCTGTGACACCAGTATTAGTTTCCGATACAACACTGCTGGTTCAATGTATTCCTTGGAGCTTCACATTGACGATGAAACACAGAAATCGCATCGGAATTAAATAGAAAATTCACAATGCCGCCTTAAGTACAAGAATACAGACTCTACTTACAGTCGGTGCTTTTAGCATTCCCTTTGATACCAGTATTAGTTTCCGATACACCACTGCAGGTTCAATGTATTCCTCGGACCTTCACATTGACGATAAAACACAGAAATCGCATCGGAATTAAATACAAAACGCCCAATGCCGCCTTAAGTACAAGAATAGAGACTCTTCTTACAGTCGGTGCTTTGAGCATTCCCTGTGAGACCAGTATTAGTCTCCGATACACCACTGCAGGTTCAATGTATTCCTTGGACCTTCACATTGACGATTATACACAGAAATAGCATCGGAATTAAACACAAAAGGCACAATGCCGCCTTAAGTACAAGAATAGAGATTCTTCTTACAGTCGGTGCTTTGAGCATTCCCTGTGAGACCAGCAATAGTTGCCGATACACCACTGCAGGTTCAGTGTATTCCTTGGACTTTCACATCGACGATGAAACACAGAAATGGCATCGGAATTAAATACAAAGGGCACAATGCCGCCTTAAGTACAAGTATAGACACTCTTCATACAGTCGGTCCTTTGAGCATTCCCTGTGAGACCAGTATTAGTTTGCGATACACCACTGCAGGTTCAATGTATTCCTTGAACCTTCACACTGACGATGAAAGACAGAAATCGCATCGGAATTAAATACAAAAGGCCCAGTGCCGCCTCAAGTACAAGAATAGAGACTCTTCTACAGTCGTTGCTTTGAGCAATCCCTGTGAGACCAGTATTAGTTTCCGATACACCACTGCGGGTTCCATGTATTCTGTGGACCTTCACATTGACGATTAAACACAGAAATCGCATCGGAATTAAATACAAAACGCACAATGCCGCCTTAAGTACAAAAATAGAGACTCATCTTACAGTCGGTGCTTTGAGCATTCCCTGTGAGACCAGTATTAGTTTCCGAAACACCACTGCAGGTCCAATGCATTCCTTGGACCTTCACATTGACGATGAAACACAGAAATCGAATCGGAATATATACAAAAGGCACAATGCCGCCTTAAGTACAAGAATACAGGCTCTACTTACAGTCGGTGTTTCAGCATTCCCTGTGAGACCAGTATTAGTTTCCGATACACCACAGCAGGTCCAATGTATTCCTTGGACCATCGCATTGACGATGAAACACAGATATCGCATTGGAATTAAATACAAAAGGCAAAATGCTGCCTTAAGTACTAGAATAGAGACTATTCTTACAGTCTGTGCTTTCTCTATTCCCTGTGAGACCAGTTTTAGTATCCGATACACCACTGCAGATTCAATGTATTCCTTGACATACACATTGACGATGAAACACTGAAATTACATCGGAATTAAATACAAAAGGAACAATGCCGCCTTAAGTACAAGAATAGAGACTCTTCTTACCGTCGGTGCTTTGAGCATTCCCTGCGAGACCAGTATTAGTTTCCGATACACCACTGCAGGTTCAATGTATTCCTTGGACATACACATTGACGATGAAACACTGATATTACATCGGAATTAAATACAAAAGCCACAATGCCTCCTTAAATTCAAGAATAGAAACTCTTCTTAGAGTCGGTGCTTTGAGCATTCCCTGTGAGACCAGTATTAGTTTCCGATACACCACTGCAGGTTCAATGTATTACGTGGAACTTCACATTGACGATTATACACAGAAATCGCATCGGAATTAAATACAAAACGCACAATGCCGCCTTAAGTACAATAATAGAGTCTCTTGTTACAGTCGGTGCTTTGAGCATTCCTTGTGAGACCAGTATTAGTTTCCGATACACCACTGCAGGTTGAATGTATTCCTTCGAGCTTCACATTGACGATGAAACACACAAATCGCATCGGAAGTAAATACAAAATGCACAATGCCGCCTTAATTCCATGAATACAGACTCTACATACACTCGGTGCTTTGAGAATTCCCTGTGAGACCAGTATTAGTTTCCGATATACCACTGCAGGTTCAATGTATTCCTTGGACCTTCACATAGACGATGTAACACAGAAATCGCTTCGGAATTAAATACAAAAGGCCCAATGCCGCCATAAGTACAAGAATAGAGACTCTTCTTACAGTCGGTGCTTTGGGCATTCGCTGTGACACCAGTATTAGTTTCCGATACACCACTGCAGGTCCAATGTGTTCCTTGGACTTTCACATTGACGATTATACACAGAAATCGGATCGGAATTAAATACAAAAGGCACAATGCCGCCTTAAGTACAAAAATAGAGACTCTTCTTACAGTCGGTGCTTTGAGCATTCCTTGTGAGACCAGTATTTGTTCCGATACACCACTGCAGATTGAATGTATTCCTTGGAGCTTCACATTGACGATGAAACACACAAATCGCATCGGAATTAAATAGAAATGACACAATGCCGCCTTAAGTACAAGAATACAGACTCTACTTACAGTCGGTGCTTTGAGAATTCCCTGTGAGACCAGTATTAGTTTCCGATACACCACTGCAGGTTCAATGCATTCCTCGGACCTTCACATTGACGATGAAACACAGAAATCGCTTCGGAATTAAATACAAAGGTCCCAATGCCACCATAAGTACAAGAATATAGACTCTTCTTACAGTCGGTGCTTTGAGCATTCCCTGTGAGACCAGTATAAGTTTCCGATACACCACTGCAGGTTCAATGTGTTCCTTGGACCTTCACATTGACGATTATACACAGAAATAGCATCGGAATTAAATACGAAAGGCACAATGCCGCCTTAAGTACAAGAATAGAGAATCTTCTTACAGTCTGTGCTTTGAGCATTCCCTGTGAAACCAGTATTAGTTTCCGATACACCACTGCAGGTTCAGTGTATTCCTTGGACTTTCACATCGACGATGAAACACAGAAATGGCATCGGAATTAAATACAAAGGGCACAATGCCGCCTTACGTACAAGAATAGACACTCTTCTTACAGTCGGTGCTTTGAGCATTCCCTGTGAGACCAGTATTAGTTTATGATACACCACAGCAGGTTCAATGTATTCCTTGGACCTACACATTGACGATGAAAGACAGAAATCGCATCGGAGTTAAATACAAAAGGCCCAGTGCCGCCTTAAGTACAAGAATAGAGACTCTTCTTACAGTCGTTGCTTTGAGCATTCCCTGTGAGACCAGTATTAGTTTCCGATACACCTCTGCAGGTTCAATGTATTCCTTGGACCTTCACATTAACGATTATACACAGAAATCGCATCGGACTTAAATACAAAAGGCACAATGCCGCCATAAGAACAAGAATAGAGACTCTTCTTACAGTCGGTGCTTTGAGCATTCCCTGTGAGACGAGTATTAGTTTCCGATACACCACTGCAGGTCCAATGTATTCCTTGGACCTTCACATTGACGATGAAACACAGAAATCGCATTGGAATAAATACAAAAGGCACAATGCCGCCTTAAGTACAAGAATACAGACTCTACTTACAGTCGGTGCTTAGAGCTTTCCCTGTGAGACCAGTATTAGTTTCCGATACACCACTGCAGGTTCAATGTATTCCTTGGACCATCGCATTGACGATGAAACACAGAAATCGCATTGGAATTAAATACAAAAGGCACAATGCCGCGTTAAGTACAAGAATAGAGACTCTTCTTACAGTCTGTGCTTTGTGCATTCCCGGTGAGACCAGTATTAGTATCCGATACACCACTGCAGATTCAATGAATTCCATGGACATACACATTGACGATGAAACACTGAAATTACATAGGAATTAAATACAAAAGGAACAATGCCGCCTTAAGTACAAGAATAGAGACTCTTCTTACTGTCGGTGCTTTGAGCATTCCCTGTGAGACCAGTATTCGTTTCCGATACACCACTGCAGGTTCAGTGTATTCCTTGGAATTTCACATCGACGATGCAACACAGAAATGGCATCGGAAATAAATACAAAGGGCATAATGCCGCCTTAAGTACAAGAATAGACACTCTTCTTACAGCCGCTGCTTTGAGCATTCCCTGTGAGACCAGTATTAGTTTCCGATACACCACTGCAGGTTCAATGTATTCCTTGGACCTTCACATTGACGATTAAACACAGAAATCGCATCGGAATTAAATACAAAAGTCACAATGCCGCATTAAGTACAAGAATACAGACTCTACTTACAGTCGGTGCTTTGAGCATTCCCTGTGAGACCAGTATTAGTTTCCGATACACCACTGCAGGTTCAGTGTATTCCTTCGACTTTCACATCGACGATGAAACACAGAAATGGCATCGGAATTAAATACAAAGGGCACAATGCCGCCTTAAGTACAAGAATAGACACTCTTCTTACAGTCGGTGCTTTGAGCATTCCCTGTGAGACCAGTATTAGTTTCCGATACACCACTGCAGGTTCAATGTATTCCTTGTACCTTCACATTGACGATGAAAGACAGAAATCGCATCGGAATTAAATACAAACGGCCCAATGCCGCCAAAAGTACAAGAATAGAGACTATTCTTACAGTCGGTGCTTTGAGCATTCCCTGTGAGACCAGTATTAGTTTCCGATACACTACTGCAGGTTCAATGTATTCCTTGGACCTTCACATTGACGATAATACACCGAAATCGCATCGGAATTAAATACAAAAGGCACAATGCCGCCTTAAGTTCAAGAATAGATACTCTTCATACAGTCGGTGCTTTGAGCATTCCCTGTAAGACCAGTATTAGTTTCCGATACACCATTGCAGGTTCAATGTATTCCTTGGACCTTCACATTGTCGATGAAACACAGAAATCGCATCGGAATTAAATACAAAAGACACAATGCCGCCTTAAGTACGAGAATACAGACCCTACTTACAGTCTGTGCTTTGAGCATTCCCTGTGAGACCAGTAATAGTATCCGATACACCACTGCAGAATCAATGTATTCCTTGGACATACACATTGACGATGAAACACTGAAATTACATCGGAATTAAATACAAAAGGAACAATGCCGCCTTAAGTACAAGGATAGAGACTCTTCTTACTATCGGTGCTTTGAGCATTCCCTGTGAGACCAGTATTAGTTTCCGATACACCACTGCTGGTTCAATGTATTCCTTGGAAATACGCATTGACGATGAAACACTGAAATTACATCGGAATTAAATACAAAGGGCACAATGACGCCTTAAGTACAAGCAGAGTGAGACTTCTTAGAGTCTGTGATTTAATCCTTTCCTGTGCGACTCGTATTAGTTTCCGATACGCCACTGCAGGTTCAATGTATTCCTTGGACCTTCACATTGACGATTACACACAGAAATCGCATCGGAATTAAATACAAGAGGCACAATTCCGCCTTTAGTACAAGAATAGAGACTCTTCTTATAGTCGGTGATTTGAGCATTCCCTGTGAGACCAGTATTAGTTTCCGATACACCACTGCTGGTTCAATGTATTCCTTGGAAATACGCATTGACGATGAAACACTGAAATTACATCGGAATTATATACAAAAGGAACAATATCGCCTTTAGTACAAGAATAGATACCCTTCTTACTGTCGGTGTTTTGAGCATTCCCTGTGAGACCAGTATTATTTTCCGATACAATACTGCAGGTTCAATGTATTCCTTGGACATACACATTGACGATGAAAAACTGAAACTACATCGGAATTAAATACAAAGGGCACTATGACACCTCAAGTACAAGCAGAGTAAGAGTTCTTAGAGTCTGTGCTTTGATCCTTTCCTGTGAGACCAGTATTGGTTTCCGATATACCACTGCAGTATCAATGTATTCCTTGGACCTTCACATTGACGAAGAAACACATAAATCGCATCGGAATTAAATACCAAAGACAGAATGCCTCTTTAAGTTCAAGAATAGAGACTCTTCTTACAGTCGGTGCTTTGAGCATTCCCTGTGAGACCAGTATTAGTTTCCGATACACCACTGCAGGTTCAGTGTATTCTTTGGACATCACATTGACGATTATACACAGAAATCGCATCGGAATTAAATACAAAAGGCACAATGCCGCCTTAAGTACAAGAATAGAGACTCTTCTGACAGTCGGTGCTTTGAGTATTCCCTGTGAGACCAGTATTAGTTTCCGATACACCACTGCAGGTTCAGTGTATTCCTTGGACTTTCACATCGACGATGAAACACAGAAATGGCATCGGAATTAAATACAAAGGGCACAATGCCGCCTTAAGTACAAGAATAGACACTCTTCTTACAGTCGGTGCTTTTAGCATTCCCTGTGAGACCAGTATTAGTTTCCGATACACCACTGCTGGATCAATGTATTCCTTGGACCATCACATTGACAATGAAGCACAGAAATCCCATCGGAATTAAATACATAAGGCACAATGCCGCCTTAAGTACAAGAATACAGACTCTACTTACAGTCGGTGATTTGAGCATTCCCTGTGAGACCAGTATTAGTTTCCGATACACCACTGCAGGTTCAATGTATTCCTTGGAACTTCACATTGACTATGAAACACAGAAATCGCATTGGAATTAAACACAAAGGCACAATTCCGCCTTAAGTACAAGAATAGAGACTCTTCTTACAGTCTGTGCTTTCAGCATTCCCTGTGAGACCAGTATTAGTATCCGATACACCACTGCAGATTCAATGTATTCCTTGGACATACTCATTGACGATGAAAAACTGAAATTACATCGGAATTAAATACAAATGGCCCAATGCCGCCTTAAGAGCAAGAAGAGTGAGACTTCTTAGAGTCTGTGTTTTGATCCTTTCCTGTGCGACCCGTATTAGTTTCCGATACGACACTGCAGGTTCGATGTCTTCCTTGGACCTTCACATTGACGATTACACACAGAAATCGCATCGGAATTAAATACAAAAAGGCACAATGTCGCCTTAAGTACAAGAATAGAGACTCTTCTTGCACTCGGTGCTTTGAGCATTCCCTGTGAGACCAGTATTAGTATCCGGTACACCACTTCAGGTTCAATGTATTCCTAGGACATACACATCGACTATGAAACACAGAAATAGCATCGGAATTAAATACAAAGGGCACAATGCCGCCTTAAGTACAAGAATAGACACTCTTCTTACTGTCGGTGCTTTGAGCATTCCCTGTGCGACCAGTATTAGTTTCCGATACACCACTGCAGGTTCAATGTATTCCTTGGACCTTCACATTGACGATGAAACACAGAAATCGCATCGGAATTAAATACTAAAGGCACAATGCCGCCTTAAGTACAAGAATAGACACTCTTCTTACAGACGGTGTTTGAGCATTCCCTGTGAGACTAGTATTAGTTTCCGATACTCCACTGCAGGTTCAATGTATTCCTTGGACATACACATTGACGATGAAACACTGAAATTACATCGGAATTAAATACAAAGGGCACAATGCCACCTTAAGTACAAGAACAGTGAGACTTCTTGGAATCTGTGCTTTGATCCTTTCCTGTGCGACCCGTATTAGTTTTCGATTCGCCACTGCAGGTTAAATGTATTCCTAGGACCTTCAAATTGACGATGAAACACAGAAATCGCATCGGAATTAAATACCAAAGGCACAGTGCCGCCTTAAGTTCAAGAACAGAGAGTCTTCTTTCAGTCGGTGCTTTGAGCATTCCCTGTGAGACCAGTATTAGTTTCCGATACACCACTGCAGGTTCAATGTATTCCTTGGTCCTTCACATTGACGATTAAACACAGAAATCACATCGGAATTAAATACAAGGAGATCAATGCCGCCTTAAGTACATGAATAGAGACTCTTCTTACAGTCGGTGCTTTGAGCATTCCCTGAGAGACCAGTATTAATTTCCGATACACCACTGCAGGTTCAATGTATTCCTTAGACATTCACATTGACGATGAAACACTGAAATCGCATCGGAATTATATACCAAAGGCACAATGCTGCCTTAAGTACAAGAATAGAGACTCTTCTTACAGTCGGTGCTTTGAGCATTCCCTGTGAGACCAGTATTAGTTTCCCATACACCACTGCAGGTTCAGTGTATTCCTTGGACTTTCACATCGACGATGAAACACAGATATGGCATCGGAGTTAAATACAAAGGGCACAATGCCGCCTTAAGTACAAGAATAGACACTGTTCTTACAGTCGGTGCCTTGAGCATTCCCTGTGAGACCAGTATTAGTTTCCGATACACCACTACTGGTTCAATGTATTCCTTGGACCTTCACATTGACAATGAAGCACAGAAATCGCATCGGAATTAAAGACAAAAGGCACAATACCACCTTAAGTACAAGAATACAGACTCTACTTACAGTCGGTGATTTGAGCATTCCCTGTGAGACCAGTATTAGCTTCCGATACACCACTGCAGGTTCAATGTATTCCTCGGAACGTCACATTGACGTTGAAACACAGAAATCGCAATTGAATGAAACACAAAAGGCACAATGCCGCCTTAAGTACAAGAATAGAGACACTTCTTACAGCCTGTGCTTTCAGCATTCCGTGTGAGACCAGTATTAGTTTCCGATACACCACTGCAGATTCAAAGTATTCCTTGGACATACACATTGACGATGAAAAACTGAAATTACATTGGAATTAAATACAAAAGACCCAATGCCGAAATAAGAGCAAGAAGAGTGAGACTTCTTAGAGTCTGTGTTTTGATCCTTTCCTGTGCGACCCGTATTAGTTTCCGATACGCCACTGCCGGTTCGATGTATTCCTTGGACCTTCACATTGACGATTACACACAGAAATCGCATCGGAATTAAATCAAAAAAGGCACAATGTCGCCTTAAGTACAAGAATAGAGACTCTTCTTGCATTCGGTGCTTTGAGCATTCCCTGTGAGACCAGTATTAGTATCCGGTATACCACTTCATGTTCAATGTACTCCTAGGACATACACATCGACGATGAAACACAGAAATGGCATCGGAATTAAATACAAAGGGCACAATGCTGCCTTAAGTACAAGAATAGACACTTTTCTTACAGTCGGTGCTTTGAGCATTCCCTGTGAGACCAGTATTAGTTTCCGATACACCACTGCAGGTTCAATGTATTACTTGGACCATCACATTGACGATGAAACACAGAAATCGCATTGGAATTAAATACAAAAGGCAGAATGCCGCCTTAAGTATAAGAATTCAGACTCTACATCCAGTCGGTGCTTTGAGCATTCCCTGTGAGACCAGTATTAGTTTCCGATACACCACTGCAGGTTCAATGTATTCCTTAGACATTCACATTGACGATGAAACACTGAAATCGCATCGGAATTAAATACCAAAGGCACAATGCCGCCTTAAGTACAAGAATAGAGACTCCTCTTACAGTCGGTGCTTTGAGCATTCCCTGTGAGACCAGTATTAGTATCCGATACACCACTGCATGTTCAATGTATTCCTTGGACATACACAATGACGATGAAACACTGAAATTACATCGGAATTAAATACAAAAGGAACAATGTCGCCTAAAGTACAAGAATAGAGACTCTTCTTACTGTCGGTGTTTTGAGGATTTCCTGTGAGACCAGTATTAGTTTCCGATACACCACTGAAGGTCCAAAGTATTCCTTGGACCTTCACATTGACGATGAAACACAGAAATCGCATCGGAATTAAATTCAAAAGGCACAATGTCGTCCTAAGTACAACAATAGAGACTCTTCTTACAGTCTGAGCTTTGAGCATTCCCTGTGTCTCCGGTATTAATTTCCGATACACAACTGCAGGTTAAATGTATTCCTTAGACATTCACATTGACGATGAAACACAGAAATCGCAATCCGAATTAAATACCAAAGGCACAATGCCACCTTAAGTACAAGAATAGAGACTCTTCTCACAGGCGGTGCGTCGAGTATTCCCTGTGAGACCAGTATTAGTTTCCGATACACCACTGCTGGTTCAATGTATTCCTTGAAGATACACACTGACGATGAAACACTGAAATAACATCGGAACTAATACAAATGGCACAATGACGGATTAAGTGCAAGAAGAGTGAGACTTCTTAGAGTCTGTGCTTTGATCCTAACCTGTGACACCAGTATTAGTTTCCGATACAACACTGCTGGTTCAATGTATTCCTTGGAGCTTCACATTGACGATGAAACACAGAAATCGCATCGGAATTAAATACAAAATTCACAATGCCGCCTTAAGTACAAGAATACAGACTCTACTTACAGTCGGTGCTTTTAGCATTCCCTTTGAGACCAGTATTAGTTTCCGATACACCACTGCAGGTTCAATGTATTCCTCGGACCTTCACATTGACGATGAAACACAGAAATCGCATCGGAATTAAATACAAAACGCCCAATGCCGCCTTAAGTACAAGAATAGAGACTCTTCTTACAGTCGGTGCTTTGAGCATTCCCTGTGAGACCAGTATTAGTCTCCGATACACCACTGCAGGTTCAATGTATTCCTTGGACCTTCACATTGACGATTATACACAGAAATAGCATCGGAATTAAACACAAAAGGCACAATGCCGCCTTAAGTACAAGAATAGAGATTCTTCTTACAGTCGGGGCTTTGAGCATTCCCTGTGAGACCAGCATTAGTTGCCGATACACCACTGCAGGTTCAGTGTATTCCTTGGACTTTCACATCGACGATGAAACACAGAAATGGCATCGGAATTAAATACAAAGGGCACAATGCCGCCTAAAGTACAAGTATAGACACTCTTCATACAGTCGGTCCTTTGAGCATTCCCTGTGAGACCAGTATTAGTTTGCGATACAACACTGCAGGTTCAATGTATTCCTTGAACCTTCACATTGACGATGAAAGACAGAAATCGCATCGGAATTAAATACAAAAGACCCAGTGCCGCTTCAAGTACAAGAATAGAGACTCTTCTACAGTCGTTGCTTTGAGCAATCCCTGTGAAACCAGTATTAGTTTCCGATACACCACTGCAGGTTCCATGTATTCTGTGGACCTTCACATTGACGATTAAACACAGAAATCGCATCGGAATTAAATACAAAAGGCACAATGCCGCCTTAAGTACAAAAATAGAGACTCATCTTACAGTCGGTGCTTTGAGCATTCCCTGTGAGACCAGTATTAGTTTCCGAAACACCACTGCAGGTCCAATGTATTCCTTGGACCTTCACATTGACGATGAAACACAGAAATCGCATCGGAATAAATACAAAAGGCACAATGCCGCCTTAAGTACAAGAATACAGGCTCTACTTACAGTCGGTGTTTTCAGCATTCCCTGTGAGACCAGTATTACTTTCCGATACACCACTGCAGGTCCAATGTATTCCTTGGACCATCGCATTGACGATGAAACACAGATATCGCATTGGAATTAAATACAAAAGGCAAAATGCTGCCTTAAGTACTAGAATAGAGACTATTCTTACGGTCTGTGCTTTCTCTATTCCCTGTGAGACCAGTTTTAGTATCCGATACACCACTGCAGATTCAATGTATTCCTTGACATACTCATTTACGATGAAACACTGAAATTACATCGGAATTAAATACAAAAGGAACAATGCCGCCTTAAGTACAAGAATAGAGACTCTGCTTACCGTCGGTGCTTTGTGCATTCCCTGCGAGACCAGTATTAGTTTCCGATACATCACTGCAGGTTCAATGTATTCCTTGGACATACACATTGACGATGAAACACTGATATTACATCGCAATTAAATGCAAAAGCCACAATGCCTCCTTAAATTCAAGAATAGAAACTCTTCTTAGAGTCGGTGCTTTGAGCATTCCCTGTGAGACCAGTATTAGTTTCCGATACACCACTGCAGTTTCAATGTATTACGTGGAACTTCACATTGACGATTATACACATAAATCGCATAGGAATTAAATACAAAAGGCACAATGCCGCCTTAAGTACAACAAAAGAGTCTCTTCTTACTGTCGGTGCTTTGAGCATTCCTTGTGAGACCAGTATTAGTTTCCGATACTCCACTGCAGGTTGAATGTATTCCTTCGAGCTTCACATTGACGATGAAACACACAAATCGCATCGGAATTAAATACAAAATGCACAATGCCGCCTTAATTACAAGAATACAGACTCTACATACAGTCGGTGCTTTGAGAATTCCCTGTGAGACCAGTATTAGTTTCCGATATACCACTGCAGGTTCAATGTATTCCTCGGACCTTCACATTGACGATGAAACACAGAAATCGCATCGGAATTAAATACAATAGGCCCAATGCCGCCATAAGTACAAGAATAGAGACTCTTCTTACAGTCGGTGCTTTGAGCATTCCTTGTGAGACCAGTATTTGTTTCCGATACACCACTGCAGATTGAATGTATTCCTTGGAGCTACACATTGACGATGAAACACACAAATCGCATCGGAATTAAATAGAAATGACACAATGCCGCCTTAAGTACAAGAATACAGACTCTACTTACAGTCGGTGCTTTGAGAATTCCCTGTGAGACCAGTATTAGTTTCCGATACACCACTGCAGGTTCAATGCATTCCTCGGACCTTCACATTGACGATGAAACACAGAAATCGCATCGGAATTAAATACAATAGGCCCAATGCCGCCATAAGTACAAGAATAGAGACTCTTCTTACAGTCGGTGCTTTGAGCATTCGCTGTGAGACCAGTATTAGTTTCCGATACACCACTGCAGGTTCAATGTGTTCCTTGGACCTTCACATTGACGATTATACACAGAAATCGCATCGGAATTAAATACAAAAGGCACAATGGCGCCTTAAGTACAAGAATACAGACTCTACTTACAGTCGGTGCTTTCAGCATTCCCTGTGAGACCAGTATCAGTTTCCGGAACACCACTGCAGGTTCAATGTATTCCTCGGACCTTCACATTGACGATGAAACACAGAAATCGCATCGGAATTAAATACAATAGGCCCAATGCCGCCATAAGTACAAGAATAGAGACTCTTCTTACAGTCGGATCTTTGAGCATTCGCTGTGAGACCAGTATTAGTTTCCGATACACCACTGCAGGTTCAATGTGTTCCTTGGACCTTCACATTGACGATTATACACAGAAATCGCATCGGAATTAAATACAAAAGGAACAATGGCGCCTTAAGTACAAGAATACAGAGTCTACTTACAGTCGGTGCTTTCAGCATTCCCTGTGAGACCAGTATCAGTTTCCGGAACACCACTGCAGGTTCAATGTATTCCTCGGACCTTCACATTGACGATGAAACACAGAAATCGCATCGGAATTAAATACAATAGGCCCAATGCCGCCATAAGTACAAGAATAGAGACTCTTCTTACAGTCGGTGCTTTGAGCATTCAATGTGAGACCAGTATTAGTTTCCGATACACCACTGCGGGTTCAATGTATTCCTTGGACCTTCACATTGACGATTATACACAGAAATAGCATCGGAATTAAATACGAAAGGCACAATGCCGCCTTAAGTACAAGAATAGAGAATCTTCTTACAGTCTGTGCTTTGAGCATTCCCTGTGAAACCAGTATTAGTTTCCGATACACCACTGCAGGTTCAGTGTATTCCTTGGACTTTCACATCGACGATGAAACACAGAAATGGCATCGGAATTAAATACAAAGGGCACAATGCCGCCTTACGGACAAGAATAGACACTCTTCTTACAGTCGGTGCTTTGAGCATTCCCTGTGAGACCAGTATTAGTTTCCGATACACCACAGCAGGTTCAATGTATTCCTTGGACCTACACATTGACGATGAAGGACAGAAATCGCATCGGAGTTAAATACAAAAGGCCCAGTGCCGCCTTAAGTACAAGAATAGAGACTCTTCTTACAGTCGGTGCTTTGAGCATTCCCTGTGAGACGAGTATTAGTTTCCGATACACCACTGCAGGTCCAATGTATTCCTTGGACCTTCACATTGACGATGAAACACAGAAATCGCAATGGAATAAATACAAAAGGCACAATGCCGCCTTAAGTACAAGAATACAGACTCTACTTACAGTCGGTGCTTTGAGCATTCCCTGTGAGACCAGTATTAGTTTCCGATACACCACTGCAGGTTCAATGTATTCCTTGGACCATCGCATTGACGATGAAACACAGAAATCGCATTGGAATTAAATACAAAAGGCACAATGCCGCTTTAAGTACAAGAATAGAGACTCTTCTTACAGTCTGTGCATTGTGCATTCCCGGTGAGACCAGTATTAGTATCCGATACACCACTGCAGATTCAATGAATTCCATGGACATACACATTGACGATGAAACACTGAAATTACATCGGAATTAAATACAAAAGAACAATGCCGCCTTAAGTACAAGAATAGAGACTCTTCTTACTGTCGGTGCTTTGAGCATTCCCTGTGAGACCAGTATTCGTTTCCGATACACCACTGCAGGTTCAGTGTATTCCTTGGAATTTCACATCGACGATGCAACACAGAAATGGCATCGGAAATAGATACAAAGGGCATAATGCCGCCTTAAGTACAAGAATAGACACTCTTCTTACAGTCGGTGCTTTGAGCATTCCCTGTGAGACCAGTATTAGTTTCCGATCCACCACTGCAGGATCAATGTATTCCTTGGACCTTCACATTGACGATGAAAGACAGAAATCGCATCGGAATTAAATACAAACGGCCCAATGCCGCCATAAGTACAAGAATAGAGACTATTCTTACAGTCGGTGCTTTGAGCATTCCCTGTGAGACCAGTATTAGTTTCCGATACACTACTGCAGGTTCAATGTATTCCTTGGACCTTCACATTGACGATAATACACCGAAATCGCATCGGAATTAAATACAAAAGGCACAATGCCGCCTTAAGTTCAAGAATAGATACTCTTCATACAGTCGGTGCTATGAGCATTCCCTGTAAGACCAGTATTAGTTTCCGATACACCACTGCAGGAACAATGTATTCCTTGGACCTTCACATTGACGATGAAACACAGAAATCGCATCGGAATTAAATACAAAAGACACAATGCCGCCTTAAGTACGAGAATACAGACTCTACTTACAGTCTGTGCTTTGAGCATTCCCTGTGAGACCAGTAATTGTATCCGATACACCACTGCAGAATCAATGTATTCCTTGGACATACACATTGACGATGAAACACTGAAATTACATCGGAATTAAATACAAAAGGAACAATGCCGCCTTAAGTACAAGGATAGAGGCTCTTCTTACTATCGGTGCTTTGAGCATTCACTGTGAGACCAGTATTAGTTTCCGATACACCACTGCTGGTTCAATGTATTCCTTGGAAATACGCATTGACGATGAAACACTGAAATTACATCGGAATTAAATACAAAGGGCACAATGACGCCTTAAGTACAAGCAGAGTGAGACTTCTTAGAGTCTGTGATTTGATCCTTTCCTGTGCGACTCGTATTAGTATCCGATACGCCACTGCAGGTTCAATGTATTCCTTAGACCTTCACATTGACGATTACACACAGAAATCGCATCGGAATTAAATACAAAAGGCACAATTCCGCCTTAAGTACAAGAATAGAGACCCTTCTTATAGTCGGTGCTTTGAGCATTCCCTGTGAGACCAGTATTAGTTTCCGATACACCACTGCAGATTCAGTGTATTCCTTGGACTTTCACTTCGATGATGAAACACAGAAATGGCATCGGAATTAAATACAAAGGGCACATTGCCGCCTTAAGTACAAGAATAGACACTCGTCTTACAGTCGGTGCTTTGAGCATTCCCTGTGGGACCAGTATTAGTTTCCGATACACCACTGCAGGTTCAATGTATTCCTTGGACTTTCACATTGACGATGAAACACAGAAATCACATCGGAATTAAATACAAAAGGCACAATGCCGCCTTAAGTACAAGAATACAGACTCTACTTACAGTCGGTGCTTTGAGCATTCCCTGTGAGACCAGTATTAGTTTCCGATACACCACTGCAGGTTCAATGTATTCCTTGGACCTTCACATTGACGATGAAACACAGAAATCGCATCGGAATTAAATACAAAAAGCCGCAATGCCGCCTTAAGTACAAGAATAGTGACTCTTCTTACAGTCGGTGCTTTGAGCGTTCCCTGTTAGACCAGTATTAGTATTCGGTACACCACTTCAGGTTAAATGTATTCCTTGGAGATACACATCGACGATGAAACACAGAGATGGCATCGGAATTAAATACAAAGGGCACAATGCCGCCGTAAGTACAAGAATAGAGACTCTTCTTACTGTCGGTGCTTTGAGCATTCCCTGTGAGACCAGTATTAGTTTCCGATACACCACTGCAGGTTCAATGTATTCCTTGGAAATACACATTGACGATGAAACACTGACATTACATCGGAATTAAAACAAAGGGCACAATGACGCCTTAAGTACAAGCAGAGTGAGACTTCTTAGAGTCTGTGTTTTGATCGGTTCCTCTGTGACCCGTATTAGTCGCCGATACGCCACTGCAGGTTCAATGTATTCCTTGGACCTTCACATTGATGATTACACACAGAAATCGCATCGGAATTAAATAAAAAAGACACAATGCCGCCTTAAGTACAAGAAAACAGACTCTACTTACTGTCGGTGTTTGAGCATTCCCTGTGAGACCAGTATTAGTTTCCGATACACCACTGCAGAATCAATGTATTCCTTGGACCTTCACATTGACGATGAAACACAGAAATCGCATCGGAATTAAATACAAACGGCCCAATGCCGCCATAAGTACAAGAATAGAGACTATTCTTACAGTCGGTGCTTTGAGCATTCCCTGTGAGACCAGTATTAGTTTCCGATACACCACTGCAGGTCCAATGTATTCCTTGAACCTTCACATTGACGATTATACACAGAAATCGCATCGGAATTAAATACAAAAGGCACAATGCCGCCTTAAGTACAAGAATAGATACTCTTCAATCAGTCGGTGCTTTGAGCATTCCCTGTAAGACCAGTATTAGTTTCCGATACACCACTGCAGGTTCAATGTATTCCTTGGACCTTCACATTGACGATGAAACACAGAAATCGCATCGGAATTAAATACAAAAGACACAATGCCGCCTTAAGTACAAGAAAACAGACTCTACATACTGTCGGTGTTTGAGCATTCCCTGTGAGACCAGTATTAGTTTCCGATACACCACTGCAGAATCAATGTATTCCTTGGACATACACATTGATGATGAAACACTGAAATTACATCGGAATTAAATACAAAAGGAACAATGCCGCCTTAAGTACAAGGATAGAGACTCTTCTTACTGTCGGTGCTTTGAGCATTCCCTGTGAGACCAGTATTAGTTTCTGATATACCGCTGCTGGTTCAATGTTTTCCTTGGAAATACGCATTGACGATGAAACACTGATATTACATCGGAATTAAATGCAAAGGGCACAATGACGCCTTAAGTACAAGCAGAGTGAGACTTCTTAGAGTCTGTGTTTTGATCCTTTCCTGTGCGACTCGTATTAGTTTCCGATACGCCACTGCAGGTTCAATGTATTCCTTGGACCTTCACATTGACGATTACACACAGAAATCGCATCGGAATTAAATACAAAAGGCACAATGCCGTCTTTAGTACAAGAATAGAGACACTTCTTATAGTCGGTGCTTTGAGCATTCCCTGTGAGACCAGTATTAGTTTCCAATACACCACTGCAGGTTCAGTGTATTCCTTGGACTTCCACATCGACGATGAAACACAGAAATGGCATCGGAATTAAATACAAGGGGCACAATGCCGCCTTAAGTACAAGAATAGACACTCGTCTTACAGTCGGTGCTTTGAGCATTCCCAGTGAGACCAGTATTAGTTTCCGATACACCACTGCAGGTTCAATGTATTCCTTGGACTTTCACATTGACGATGAAACACAGAAATCACATCGGAATTAAATACAAAAGGCACAATGCCGCCTTAAGTACAAGAATACAGACTCTACTTACTGTCGGTGCTTTGAGCATTCCCTGTGAGACCAGTATTAGTTTCCGATACACCACTGCAGGTTCAATGTATTCCTTGGACCTTCACATTGACGATGAAACACAGAAATCGCATGGGAATTAAATACAAAAAGCCACAATGCCGCCTTAAATACAAGACTAGTGACTCTTCTTACAGTCCGTGCTTTGAGCGTTCCCTGTGAGACCAGTATTAGTATCCGGTACACCACTTCAGGTTAAATGTATTCCTTGGAGATACACATCGACGATGAAACACAGAGATGGCATCGGAATTAAATACAAAGGGCACAATGCCGCCGTAAGTACAACAATAGAGAAACTTCTTACAGTCGGTGGTTTGAGCATTCCCTGTGAGACCAGTATTAGTTTCCGATACACCACTGCAGGTTCAATGTATTCCTTGGACCTTCACATTGACGATTATACACAGAAATCGCATCGGAATTAAATACAAAAGGCACAATGCCGCCTTAAGTACAAGAATAGATACTCTTCATACAGTCGGTGCTTTGAGCATTCCCTGTAAGACCAGTATTAGTTTCCGATACACCACTGCTGGTTCTATGTATTCCTTGGACATACACATTGACGATGAAACACTGAAATTACATCGGAATTAAATACAAAAGGAACAATGCCGCCTTAAGTACAAGGATAGAGACTCTTCTTACTGTCGGTGCTTTGAGCATTCCCTGTGAGACCAGTATTAGTATCCGATACACCACTGCAAATTCAATGAATTCCATGGACATACACATTGACGATGAAACACTGAAATTACATCGGAATTAAATACAAAAGGAACAATGCCGCCTTAAGTACAAGAATAGAGACTCTTCTTACTGTCGGTGCTTTGAGCATTCACTGTAAGACCAGTATTAGTTTCCGATACACCACTGCAGGTTCAATGTATTCTTTGGCAATACACATTGACGATGAAACACTGAAATTACATCGGTATTAAATACAAAGGGCACAATGACGCCTTAAGTACAAGCAGAGTGAGACTTCTTAGAGTCTGTGTTTTGATCCTTTCCTGTGCGACTCGTATTAGTTTCCGATACGCCACTGCAGGTTCAATGTATTCCTTGGACCTTCACATTGACGATTACACACAGAAATCGCATCGGAATTAAATACGATAGGCACAATGCCGTCTTAAGTACAAGCATAGAGACTCTTCTTATAGTCGGTGCTTTGAGCATTCCCTGTGGGACCAGTATTAGTTTCCGATACACCACTGCAGGTTCAGTGTATTCCTTGGACTTTCACATCGACGATGAAACACAGAAATGGCATCGGAATTAAATACAAGGGGCACAATGCCGCCTTAAGTACAAGAATAGACACTCGTCTTACAGTCGGTGCTTTGAGCATTCCCTGTGAGACCAGTATTAGTTTCCGATACACCACTGCCGATTCAATGTTTTCCTTGGACCTTCACATTGACGATTATACACAGAAATCGCATCGGAATTAAATACAAAAGGCACAATGCCGCCTTAAGTACAAGAATAGAGACTCTTCATACAGTCGGTGCTTTGAGCATTCCCTGTAAGACCAGTATTAGTTTCCGATACACCACTGCAGGTTCAATGAATTCCTTGGACCTTCACATTGACGATGAAGCACAGAAACCGCATCGGAATTAAATACAAAAGTCACAATGCCGCCTTAAGTACAAGAATACAGACTCTACTTACAGTCTGTGGTTTGAGCATTCCCTGTGAGACCAGTATTAGTATCCGATACACCACTGCTGATTCAATGTATTCCTTGGACATACACATTGACGATGAAACACTGAAATTACATCGGAATTAATTACAAAAGGAACAATGCCGCCTTAAGTACAAGAATAGAGACTCTTCTTACTGTCGGTGCTTTGAGCATTCCCTGTGAGACCAGTATTAGTTTCCGATACACCACTGCTGGTTCAATGTATTCCTTGGAAATACGCATTGACGATGAAACACTGAATCTACATCGGAATTAAATACAACGGGCTCAAGGACGCTTTAAGTACAAGCAGAGTGAGCCTTCTTAGAGTCTGTGTTTTGATCCTATCCTGTGCGACCCGTATTAGATTCCGATACGCCACTGCAGGTTCAATGTATTCCTTGGACCTTCACATTGACGATTACACACAGAAATCGCATCGGAATTAAATACAAAAGGCACAATGCCGTCTTAAGTACAAGAACAGAGACTCTTCTTATAGTCGGTGCTTTGAACATTCCCTGTGAGACCAGTATTAGTTTCCGATACACCACTGCAGGTTCAGTGTATTCCTTGGACTTTCACATCGACGAAGAAACACAGAAATGGCACCGGAATTAAATACAAAGGGCACAATGCCGCCTTAAGTACAAGAATAGACACTCTTCTTACAGTTGGTGCTTTGAGCATTCCCTGTGAGACCAGTATTAGTTTCCGATACACCGCTGCAGGTTCAATGTATTCCTTGGACTTTCACATTAACGATGATACACATAAATCGCATCGGAATTAAATACAAAAGGCACAATGCCGCCTTAAGTAGAAGAATACAGACTCTACTTACAGTCGGTGCTTTGAGCATTCCCTGTGAGACCAGTATTAGTTTCCGATACACCACTGCAGGTTCAATGTATTCCTTGGACCTTCACATCGACGAAGAAACACAGAAATGGCACCGGAATTAAATACAAAGGGCACAATGCCGCCTTAAGTACAAGAATAGACACTCTTCTTACAGTCGGTGCTTTGAGCATTCCCTGTGAGACCAGTATTAGTATCCGATACACCACTGAGTCTTCAATGTATTCCTTGGACATACACATTGACGATGAAACACTGAAACACTGAAATTACATCGGAATTAAATACAAAAGGAACAATGTCGCCTTAAGTACAAGAATCGAGACACTTCTTACTGTCGGTGTTTTGAGCATTCCCTGTGATACCAGTATTAGTTTCCGATACACCACTGCAGGTTCAGTGTATTCCTTGGAGTTTCACATCGACGATGAAACACAGAAATGGCATCGGAATTAAATACAAAGGGCACAATGCCGCCTTAAGTACAAGAATAGACACTCTTCTTACAGTCGGTGATTTGAGCATTCCCTGTGAGACCAGTATTAGTTTCCGGTACACCACTGCAGGTTCAATGTATTCCTTGGACGTTCACATTGACGATGAAAGACAGAAATCGCATCGGAATTAAATACAAACGGCCCAATGCCGCCATAAGTACAAGAATAGAGACTATTCTTACAGTCGGTGCTTTGAGCATTCCCTGTGAGACCAGTATTAGTTTCCGATACACCACTGCAGGTCCAATGTATTCCTTGGACCTTCACATTGACGATTATACACAGAAATCGCATCGGAATTAAATACAAAAGGCACAATGCCGCCTTAAGTACAAGAATAGATACTCTTCAATCATTCGGTGCTTTGAGCATTCCCTGTAAGACAAGTATTAGGTTCCGATACACCACTGCAGGTTCAATGTATTCCTTGGACCTTCACATTGACGATGAAACACAGAAATCGCATCGGAATTAAATACAAAAGACACAATGCCGCCTTAAGTACAAGAATACAGACTCTACTTAAAGTCTGTGCTTTGAGCATTCCCTGTGAGACCAGTATTAGTATCCGATACACCACTGCAGAATCAATGTATTCCTTGGACATACACATTGATGATGAAACACTGAAATTACATCGGAATTAAATACAAAAGGAACAATACCGCCTTAAGTACAAGGATAGAGACTCTTCTTACTGTCGGTGCTTTGAGCATTCCCTGTGAGACCAGTATTAGTTCCGATACACCACTGCATGTACAATGTATTCCTTGGACCTTCACATTGACGATGAAACACAGAAATGGCATCGGAATGAAATACAAAGGGCGCAATGCCGCCTTTAGTACAAGAATAGACACTCTTCTTACAGTCGGTGCTTTGAGCATTCCTTGTGAGACCATTATTAGTTTCCGATACACCATTGCAGGTTCAGTGTATTCCTTGGACCTTCACATTGACGATGAAACACAGAAATCGCATCGGAATTAAATACAAAAGGCACAATGCCGTATTAAGTACAAGAATACAGACTCTACTTACAGTCGGTGTTTTGAGCATTCCCTGTGAGACCAGTATTCGTTTCCGATACACCACTGCAGGTTCAATGTTTTCCTTGGACCTTCATATTGACGATTATACACAGAAATCGCATCGGAATTAAATTCAAAAGGCACAATGCCGCCTTAAGTACAAGAATAGAGACTCTTCATACAGTCGGTGCTTTGAGCATTCCCTGTAAGACCAGTATTAGTTTCCGATACACCACTGCTGGTTCAATGTATTCCTTGGACCTTCGCATTGACGATGAAACACAGAAATCGCTTCGGAATTAAATACAAAAGTCACAATGCCGCCTTAAGTACAAGAATACAGACTCTACTTACAGTCTGTGGGTTGAGCATTCCCTGTGAGACCAGTATTAGTATCCGATACACCACTGCTGATTCAATGTATTCCTTGGACATACACATTGACGTTGAAACACTGAAATTACATCGGAATTAATTACAAAAGGAACAATGCCGCCTTAAGTACAAGAATAGAGACTCTTCTTACTGTCGGTGCTTTGAGCATTCCCTGTGAGACCAGTATTAGTTTCCGATACACCACTGCTGGTTCAATGTATTCCTTGGAAATACGCATTGACGATGAAACACTGAAATTACATCGGAATTAAATACAACGGGCTCAAGGACGCTTTAAGTACAAGCAGAGTGAGCCTTCTTAGAGTCTGTGTTTTGATCCGATCCTGTGCGACCCGTATTAGATTCCGATACGCCACTGCAGGTTCAATGTATTCCTTGGACCTTCACATTGACGATTACACACAGAAATCGCATCGGAATTAAATACAAAAGGCACAATGCCGTCTTAAGTACAAGAACAGAGACTCCTCTTATAGTCGGTGTTTTGAGCATTCCCTGTGAGACCAGTATTAGTTTCCGATACACCACTGCAGGTTCAGTGTATTCCTTGGACTTTCACATCGACGAAGAAACACAGAAATGGCACCGGAATTAAATACAAAGGGCACAATGCCGCTTTAAGTACATGAATAGACACTCTTCTTACAGTCGGTGCGTTGAGCATTCCCTGTGAGACCAGTATTAGTTTCCGATACACCACTGCAGGTTCAATGTATTCCTTGGACTTTCACATTAACGATGATACACATAAAACGCATCGGAATTAAATACAAAAGGCACAATGCCGCCTTAAGTACAAGAATACAGACTCTACTTACAGTCGGTGCTTTGAGTATTCCCTGTGAGACCAGTATTAGTTTCCGATACACCACTGCAGGTTCAATGTATTCCTTGGACCTTCACATCGACGAAGAAACACAGAAATGGCACCGGAATTAAATACAAAAGGCACAATGCCGCCTTAAGTACAAGAATAGACACTCTTCTTACAGTCGGTGCTTGAGCATTCCGTGTGAGACCAGTATTAGTATCCGATACACCACTGAGTCTTCAATGTATTCCTTGGACATACACATTGACGATGAAACACTGAAATTACATCGGAATTAAATACAAAAGGAACAATGTCGCCTTAAGTACAAGAATCGAGACACTTCTTACTGTCGGTGTTTTGAGCATTCCCTGTGATACCAGTATTACTTTCCGATACACCACTGCAGGTTCAGTGTATTCCTTGGAGTTTCACATCGACGATGAAACACAGAAATGGCATCGGAATTAAATAAAAAGGGCACAATGCCGCCTTAGGTACAAGAATAGACACTCCCTTTTACAGTCGGTGATTTGAGCATTCCCTGTGAGACCAGTATTAGTTTCCGATACACCACTGCAGGTTCAATGTATTCCTTGGACCTTCACATTGACGATGAAAGACAGAAATCGCATCGGAATTAAATACAAACGGCCCAATGCGGCCATAAGTACAAGAATAGAGACTATTCTTACAGTCGGTGCTTTGAGCATTCCCTGTGAGACCAGTATTAGTTTCCGATACACCACTGCAGGTCCAATGTATTCCTTGGACCTTCACATTGACGATTATACACAGAAATCGCATCGGAATTAAATACAAAAGGCACAATGCCGCCTTAAGTACAAGAATAGATACTGTTCAATCAGTCGGTGCTTTGAGCATTCCCTGTAAGACCAGTATTAGGTTCCGATACACCACTGCAGGTTCAATGTATTCCTTGGACCTTCACATTGACGATGAAACACAGAAATCGCATCGGAATTAAATACAAAAGACACAATGCCGCCTTAAGTACAAGAATACAGACTCTACTTAAAGTCTGTGCTTTGAGCATTCCCTGTGAGACCAGTATTAGTATCCGATACACCACTGCAGAATCAATGTATTCCTTGGACATACACATTGATGATGAAACACTGAAATTACATCGGAATTAAATACAAAAGGAACAATGCCGCCTTAAGTACAAGGATAGAGACTCTTCTTACTGTCGGTGCTTTGAGCATTCCCAGTGAGACCAGTATTAGTTTCCGATACACCACTGCAGGTTCAATGTATTCCTTGGACTTTCACATTGACGATGAAACACAGAAATCACATCGGAATTAAATACAAAAGGCACAATGCCGCCTTAAGTACAAGAATACAGACTCTAGTTACTGTCGGTGCTTTGAGCATTCCCTGTGAGACCAGTATTAGTTTCCGATACACCACTGCAGGTTCAATGTATTCCTTGGACCTTCACATTGACGATGAAACACAGAAATCGCATGGGAATTAAATACAAAAATCCACAATGCCGCCTTAAATACAAGACTAGTGACTCTTCTTACAGTCCGTGCTTTGAGCGTTCCCTGTGAGACCAGTATTAGTATCCGGTACACCACTGCAGGTTCAATGTATTCCTTGGACTTTCACATTAACGATGATACACATAAATCGCATCGGAATTAAATACAAAAGGCACAATGCCGCCTTAAGTACAAGAATACAGACTCTACTTACAGTCGGAGCTTTGAGCATTCCCTGTGAGACCAGTATTAGTTTCCGATACACCACTGCAGGTTCAGTGTATTCCTTGGAGTTTCACATCGACGATGAAACACAGATATGGCATCGGAATTAAATACAAAGGGCACAATGCCGCCTTAAGTACAAGAATTGATACTCTTCAATCAGTCGGTGCTTTGAGCATTCCCTGTAAGACAAGTATTAGGTTCCGATACACCACTGCAGGTTCAATGTATTCCTTGGACCTTCACATTGACGATGAAACACAGAAATCGCATCGGAATTAAATACAAAAGACACAATGCCGCCTTAAGTACAAGAATACAGACTCTACTTAAAGTCTGTGCTTTGAGCATTCCCTGTGAGACCAGTATTAGTATCCGATACACCACTGCTGAATCAATGTATTCCTTGGACATACACATTGATGATGAAACACTGAAATTACATCGGAATTAAATACAAAAGGAACAATGCCGCCTTAAGTACAAGGATAGAGACCCTTCTTACTGTCGGTGCTTTGAGCATTCCCTGTGAGACCAGTATTAGTTTCCGATATACCGCTGCTGGTTCAATGTATGCCTTGGAAATACGCATTGACGATGAAACACTGAAATTACATCGGAATTAAATGCAAAGGGCACAATGACGCCTTAAGTACAAGCAGAGTGAGACTTCTTAGAGTCTGTGTTTTGATCCTTTCCTGTGCGACTCGTATTAGTTTCCGATACGCCACTGTAGGTTCAATGTATTCCTTGGACCTTCACATTGACGATTACACACAGAAATCGCATCGGAATTAAAAAAAAAAGCAGAATGCCGTCTTTAGTACAAGAATAGAGACTCTTCTTATAGTCGGTGTTTTGAGCATTCCCTGTGAGACCAGTATTAGTTTCCGATACCCCACACAGGTTCAGTGTATTCCTTGGACTTTCACACCGACGATGAAACACAGAAATGGCATCGGAATTAAATACAAGGGGCACAATGCCGCCTTAAGTACAAGAATAGACACTCGTCTTACAGTCGGTGCTTTGAGCATTCCCAGTGAGACCAGTATTAGTTTCCGATCCACCACTGCAGGTTCAATGTATTCCTTGGACTTTCACATTGACGATGAAACACAGAAATCACATCGGAATTAAATACAAAAGGCACAATGCCGCCTTAAGTACAAGAATACAGACTCTAGTTACTGTCGGTGCTTTGAGCATTCCCTGTGAGACCAGTATTAGTTTCCGATACACCACTGCAGGTTCAATGTATTCCTTGGACCTTCACATTGACGATGAAACACAGAAATCGCATGGGAATTAAATACAAAAATCCACAATGCCGCCTTAAATACAAGACTAGTGACTCTTCTTACAGTCCGTGCTTTGAGCGTTCCCTGTGAGACCAGTATTAGTATCCGGTACACCACTGCAGGTTCAATGTATTCCTTGGACTTTCACATTAACGATGATACACATAAATCGCATCGGAATTAAATACAAAAGGCACAATGCCGCCTTAAGTACAAGAATACAGACTCTACTTACAGTCGGTGCTTTGAGCATTCCCTGTGAGACCAGTATTAGTTTCCGATACACCACTGCAGGTTCAGTGTATTCCTTGGAGTTTCACATCGACGATGAAACACAGAAATGGCATCGGAATTAAATACAAAGGGCACAATGCCGCCTTAAGTACAAGAATAGACACTCTTCTTACAGTCGGTGATTTGAGCATTCCCTGTGAGACCAGTATTAGTTTCCGATACACCACTGCAGGTTCAATGTATTCCTTGGACCTTCACATTGACGATGAAAGACAGAAATCGCATCGGAATTAAATACAAACGGCCCAATGCCGCCATAAGTACAAGAATAGAGACTATTCTTACAGTCGGTGCTTTGAGCATTCCCTGTGAGACCAGTATTAGTTTCCGATACACCACTGCAGGTCCAATGTATTCCTTGGACCTTCACATTGACGATTATACACAGAAATCGCATCGGATTTAAATACAAAAGGCACAATGCCGCCTTAAGTACAAGAATTGATACTCTTCAATCAGTCGGTGCTTTGAGCATTCCCTGTAAAACAAGTATTAGGTTCCGATACACCACTGCAGGTTCAATGTATTCCTTGGACCTTCACATTGACGATGAAACACAGAAATCGCATCGGAATTAAATACAAAAGACACAATGCCGCCTTAAGTACAAGAATACAGACTCTACTTAAAGTCTGTGCTTTGAGCATTCCCTGTGAGACCAGTATTAGTATCCGATACACCACTGCAGAATCAATGTATTCCTTGGACATACACATTGATGATGAAACACTGAAATTACATCGGAATTAAATACAAAAGGAACAATGCCGCCTTAAGTACAAGGATAGAGACTCTTCTTACTGTCGGTGCTTTGAGCATTCCCTGTGAGACCAGTATTAGTTTCCGATATACCGCTGCTGGTTCAATGTATTCCTTGGAAATACGCATTGACGATGAAACACTGAAATTACATCGGAATTAAATGCAAAGGGCACAATGACGTCTTAAGTACAAGCAGAGTGAGACTTCTTAGAGTCTGTGTTTTGATCCTTTCCTGTGCGACTCGTATTAGTTTCCGATACGCCACTGCAGGTTCAATGTATTCCTTGGACCTTCACATTGACGAATACACACAGAAATCGCATCGGAATTAAATACAAAAGGCAGAATGCCGTCTTTAGTACAAGAATATAGACTCTTCTTATAGTCGGTGCTTTGAGCATTCCCTGTGAGACCAGTATTAGTTTCCGATACACCACTGCAGGTTCAGTGTATTCCTTGGACTTTCACATCGACGATGAAACACAGAAATGGCATCGGAATTAAATACAAGGGGCACAATGCCGCCTTAAGTACAAGAATAGAAACTCGTCTTACAGTCGGTGCTTTGAGCATTCCCAGTGAGACCAGTATTAGTTTCCGATACACCACTGCAGGTTCAATGTATTCCTTGGACTTTCACATTGACGATGAAACACAGAAATCACATCGGAATTAAATACAAAAGGCACAATGCCGCCTTAAGTACAAGAATACAGAGTCTAGTTACTGTCGGTGCTTTGAGCATTCCCTGTGAGACCAGTATTAGTTTCCGATACACCACTACAGGTTCAATGTATTCCTTGGACCTTCACTTTGACGATGAAACACAGAAATCGCATGGGAATTAAATACAAAAAGCCACAATGCTGCCTTAAATACAAGACTAGTGACTCTTCTTACAGTCCGTGCTTTGAGCGTTCCCTGTGAGACCAGTATTAGTATCCGGTACACCACTTCAGGTTAAATATATTCCTTGGAGATACACATCGACGATGAAACACAGAGATGGCATCGGAATTAAATACAAAGGGCACAATGCCGCCGTAAGTACAACAATAGAGAATCTTCTTACAGTCGGTGCTTTGAGCATTCCCTGTGAGACCAGTATTAGTATCCGATACACCACTGCTGATTCAATGTATTCCTTGGACATACACATTGACGATGAAACACTGAAATTACATCGAACTTAAATACAAAAGGAACAATGTCGCCTTAAGTACAAGAATAGAGACACTTCTTACTGTCGGTGTTTTGAGCATTCCCTCTGAGACCAGTATTAGTTTCCGATTCACCACTGCAGGTCCAATGTATTCCTTGGACCTTCACATTGACGATGAAACACAGAAATGGCATCGGAATGAAATACAAAGGGCGCAATGCCGCCTTTAGTACAAGAATAGACACTCTTCTTACAGTCGGTGCTTTGAGCATTCCCAGTGAGACCAGTATTAGTTTCCGATACACCACTGCAGGTTCAATGTATTCCTTGGACTTTCACATTGACGATGAAACACAGAAATCACATCGGAATTAAATACAAAAGGCACAATGCCGCCTTAAGTACAAGAATACAGACTCTAGTTACTGTCGGTGCTTTGAGCATTCCCTGTGAGACCAGTATTAGTTTCCGATACACCACTGCAGGTTCAATGTATTCCTTGGACCTTCACATTGACGATGAAACACAGAAATCGCATGGGAATTAAATACAAAAATCCACAATGCCGCCTTAAATACAAGACTAGTGACTCTTCTTACAGTCCGTGCTTTGAGCGTTCCCTGTGAGACCAGTATTAGTATCCGGTACACCACTGCAGGTTCAATGTATTCCTTGGACTATCACATTAACGATGATACACATAAATCGCATCGGAATTAAATACAAAAGGCACAATGCCGCCTTAAGTACAAGAATACAGACTCTACTTACAGTCGGTGCTTTGAGCATTCCCTGTGAGACCAGTATTAGTTTCCGATACACCACTGCAGGTTCAGTGTATTCCTTGGAGTTTCACATCGACGATGAAACACAGAAATGGCATCGGAATTAAATACAAAGGGCACAATGCCGCCTTAAGTACAAGAATAGACACTCTTCTTACAGTCGGTGATTTGAGCATTCCCTGTGAGACCAGTATTAGTTTCCGATACACCACTGCAGGTTCAATGTATTCCTTGGACCTTCACATTGACGATGAAAGACAGAAATCGCATCGGAATTAAATACAAACGGCCCAATGCCGCCATAAGTACAAGAATAGAGACTATTCTTACAGTCGGTGCTTTGAGCATTCCCTGTGAGACCAGTATTAGTTTCCGATACACCACTGCAGGTCCAATGTATTCCTTGGACCTTCACATTGAAGATTATACACAGAAATCGCATCGGAATTAAATACAAAAGGCACAATGCCGCCTTAAGTACAAGAATTGATACTCTTCAATCAGTCGGTGCTTTGAGCATTCCCTGTAAAACAAGTATTAGGTTCCGATACACCACTGCAGGTTCAATGTATTCCTTGGACCTTCACATTGACGATGAAACACAGAAATCGCATCGGAATTAAATACAAAAGACACAATGCCGCCTTAAGTACAAGAATACAGACTCTACTTAAAGTCTGTGCTTTGAGCATTCCCTGTGAGACCAGTATTAGTATCCGATACACCACTGCAGAATCAATGTATTCCTTGGACATACACATTGATGATGAAACACTGAAATTACATCGGAATTAAATACAAAAGGAACAATGCCGCCTTAAGTACAAGGATAGAGACTCTTCTTACTGTCGGTGCTTTGAGCATTCCCTGTGAGACCAGTATTAGTTTCCGATATACCGCTGCTGGTTCAATGTATTCCTTGGAAATACGCATTGACGATGAAACACTGAAATTACATCGGAATTAAATGCAAAGGGCACAATGACGTCTTAAGTACAAGCAGAGTGAGACTTCTTAGAGTCTGTGTTTTGATCCTTTCCTGTGCGACTCGTATTAGTTTCCGATACGCCACTGCAGGTTCAATGTATTCCTTGGACCTTCACATTGACGATTACACACAGAAATCGCATCGGAATTAAATACAAAAGGCACAATGCCGTCTTTAGTACAAGAATATAGACTCTTCTTATAGTCGGTGCTTTGAGCATTCCCTGTGAGACCAGTATTAGTTTCCGATACACCACTGCAGGTTCAGTGTATTCCTTGGACTTTCACATCGACGATGAAACACAGAAATGGCATCGGAATTAAATACAAGGGGCACAATGCCGCCTTAAGTACAAGAATAGAAACTCGTCTTACAGTCGGTGCTTTGAGCATTCCCAGTGAGACCAGTATTAGTTTCCGATACACCACTGCAGGTTCAATGTATTCCTTGGACTTTCACATTGACGATGAAACACAGAAATCACATCGGAATTAAATACAAAAGGCACAATGCCGCCTTAAGTACAAGAATACAGAGTCTAGTTACTGTTGGTGCTTTGAGCATTCCCTGTGAGACCAGTATTAGTTTCCGATACACCACTGCCGGTTCAATGTATTCCTTGGACCTTCACTTTGACGATGAAACACAGAAATCGCATGGGAATTAAATACAAAAAGCCACAATGCTGCCTTAAATACAAGACTAGTGACTCTTCTTACAGTCCGTGCTTTGAGCGTTCCCTGTGAGACCAGTATTAGTATCCGGTACACCACTTCAGGTTAAATGTATTCCTTGGAGATACACATCGACGATGAAACACAGAGATGGCATCGGAATTAAATACAAAGGGCACAATGCCGCCGTAAGTACAACAATAGAGAATCTTCTTACAGTCGGTGCTTTGAGCATTCCCTGTGAGACCAGTATTAGTATCCGATACACCACTGCTGATTCAATGTATTCCTTGGACATACACATTGACGATGAAACACTGAAATTACATCGAAATTAAATACAAAAGGAACAATGTCGCCTTAAGTACAAGAATAGAGACACTTCTTACTGTCGGTGTTTTGAGCATTCCCTCTGAGACCAGTATTAGTTTCCGATTCACCACTGCAGGTCCAATGTATTCCTTGGACCTTCACATTGACGATGAAACACAGAAATGGCATCGGAATGAAATACAAAAGGCGCAATGCCGCCTTTAGTACAAGAATAGACACTCTTCTTACAGTCGGTGCTTTGAGCATTCCCAGTGAGACCAGTATTAGTTTCCGATACACCACTGCAGGTTCAATGTATTCCTTGGACTTTCACATTGACGATGAAACACAGAAATCACATCGGAATTAAATACAAAAGGCACAATGCCGCCTTAAGTACAAGAATACAGACTCTAGTTACTGTCGGTGCTTTGAGCATTCCCTGTGAGACCAGTATTAGTTTCCGATACACCACTGCAGGTTCAATGTATTCCTTGGACCTTCACATTGACGATGAAACACAGAAATCGCATGGGAATTAAATACAAAAAGCCACAATGCTGCCTTAAATACAAGACTAGTGACTCTTCTTACAGTCCGGGCTTTGAGCGTTCCCTGTGAGACCAGTATTAGTATCCGGTACACCACTTCAGGTTAAATGTATTCCTTGGAGATACACATCGACGATGAAACACAGAGATGGCATCGGAATAAAATACAAAGGGCACAATGCCGCCGTAAGTACAACAATAGAGAATCTTCTTACAGTCGGTGCTTTGAGCATTCCCTGTGAGACCAGTATTAGCATCCGATACACCTCTGAGTGTTCAATGTATTTCTTGGACATACACATTGACGATGAAACACTGAAATTACATCGAAATTAAATACAAAAGGAACAATGTCGCCTTAAGTACAAGAATAGAGACACTTCTTACTGTCGGTGTTTTGAGCATTCCCTCTGAGACCAGTATTAGTTTCCGATACACCACTGCATGTCCAATGTATTCCTTGGACCTTCACATTGACGATGAAACACAGAAATGGCATCGGAATGAAATACAAAGGGCGCAATGCCGCCTTTAGTACAAGAATAGACACTCTTCTTACAGTCGGTGCTTTGAGCATTCCTTGTGAGACCATTATTAGTTTCCGATACACCATTGCAGGTTCAGTTTATTCCTTGCACCTTCACATTGACGATGAAACACAGAAATCGCATCGGAATTAAATACAAAAGGCACAATGCCGTATTAAGTACAAGAATACAGACTCTACTTACAGTCGGTGTTTTGAGCATTCACTGTGAGACCAGTATTCGTTTCCGATACACTACTGCAGGTTCAATGTTTTCCTTGGACCTTCATATTGACGATTATACACAGAAATCGCATCGGAATTAAATTCAAAAGGCACAATGCCGCCTTAAGTACAAGAATAGAGACTCTTCATACAGTCGGTGCTTTGAGCATTCCCTGTAAGACCAGTATTAGTTTCCGATACACCACTGCAGATTCAATGTATTCCTTGGACCTTCGCATTGACGATGAAACACAGAAATCGCTTCGGAATTAAATACAAAAGTCACAATGCCGCCTTAAGTACAAGAATACAGACTCTACTTACAGTCTGTGGGTTGAGCATTCCCTGTGAGACCAGTATTAGTATCCGATACACCACTGCTGATTCAATGTATTCCTTGGACATACACATTGACGTTGAAACACTGAAATTACATCGGAATTAATTACAAAAGGAACAATGCCGCCTTAAGTACAAGAATAGAGACTCTTCTTACTGTCGGTGCTTTGAGCATTCCCTGTGAGACCAGTATTAGTTTCCGATACACCACTGCTGGTTCAATGTATTCCTTGGAAATACGCATTGACGATGAAACACTGAAATTACATCGGAATTAAATACAACGGGCTCAAGGACGCTTTAAGTACAAGCAGAGTGAGCCTTCTTAGAGTCTGTGTTTTGATCCGATCCTGTGCGACCCGTATTAGATTCCGATACGACACTGCAGGTTCAATGTATTCCTTGGACCTTCACATTGACGATTACACACAGAAATCGCATCGGAATTAAATACAAAAGGCACAATGCCGTCTTAAGTACAAGAACAGAGACTCCTCTTATAGTCGGTGTTTTGAGCATTCCCTGTGAGACCAGTATTAGTTTCCGATACACCACTGCAGGTTCAGTGTATTCCTTGGACTTTCACATCGACGAAGAAACACAGAAATGGCACCGGAATTAAATACAAAGGGCACAATGCCGCTTTAAGTACAAGAATAGACACTCTTCTTACAGTCGGTGCGTTGAGCATTCCCTGTGAGACCAGTATTAGTTTCCGATACACCACTGCAGGTTCAATGTATTCCTTGGACTTTCACATTAACGATGATACACATAAAACGCATCGGAATTATATACAAAAGGCACAATGCCGCCTTAAGTACAAGAATACAGACTCTACTTACAGTCGGTGCTTTGAGTATTCCCTGTGAGACCAGTATTAGTTTCCGATACACCACTGCAGGTTCAATGTATTCCTTGGACCTTCACATCGACGAAGAAACACAGAAATGGCACCGGAATTAAATACAAAAGGCACAATGCCGCCTTAAGTACAAGAATAGACACTCTTCTTACAGTCGGTGCTTGAGCATTCCGTGTGAGACCAGTATTAGTATCCGATACACCACTGAGTCTTCAATGTATTCCTTGGACATACACATTGACGATGAAACACTGAAATTACATCGGAATTAAATACAAAAGGAACAATGTCGCCTTAAGTACAAGAATCGAGACACTTCTTACTGTCGGTGTTTTAAGCATTCCCTGTGATACCAGTATTACTTTCCGATAATCCACTGCAGGTTCAGTGTATTCCTTGGAGGTTCACATCGACGATGAAACACAGAAATGGCATCGGAATTAAATACAAAGGGCACAATGCCGCCTTAGGTACAAGAATAGACACTCCCTTTTGCAGTCGGTGATTTGAGCATTCCCTGTGAGACCAGTATTAGTTTCCGATACACCACTGCAGGTCCAATGTATTCCTTGGACCTTCACATTGACGATTATACACAGAAATCGCATCGGAATTAAATACAAAAGGCACAATGCCGCCTTAAGTACAAGAATAGATACTCTTCAATCAGTCGGTGCTTTGAGCAATCCCTGTAAGACCAGTATTAGGTTCCGATACACCACTGCAGGTTCAATGTATTCCTTGGACCTTCACATTGACGATGAAACACAGAAATCGCATCGGAATTAAATACAAAAGACACAATGCCGCCTTAAGTACAAGAATACAGACTCTACTTAAAGTCTGTGCTTTGAGCATTCCCTGTGAGACCAGTATTAGTATCCGATACACCACTGCAGAATCAATGTATTCCTTGGACTTTCACATTGACGATGAAACACAGAAATCACATCGGAATTAAATACAAAAGGCACAATGCCGCCTTAAGTACAAGAATACAGACTCTAGTTACTGTCGGTGCTTTGAGCATTCCCTGTGAGACCAGTATTAGTTTCCGATACACCACTGCAGGTTCAATGTATTCCTTGGACCTTCACATTGACGATGAAACACAGAAATCGCATGGGAATTAAACACAAAAATCCACAATGCCGCCTTAAATACAAGACTAGTGACTCTTCTTACAGTCCGTGCTTTGAGCGTTCCCTGTGAGACCAGTATTAGTATCCGGTACACCACTGCAGGTTCAATGTATTCCTTGGACTCTCACATTAACGATGATACACATAAATCGCATCGGAATTAAATACAAAAGGCACAATGCCGCCTTAAGTACAAGAATACAGACTCTACTTACAGTCGGTGCTTTGAGCATTCCCTGTGAGACCAGTATTAGTTTCCGATACACCACTGCAGGTTCAGTGTATTCCTTGGAGTTTCACATCGACGATGAAACACAGATATGGCATCGGAATTAAATACAAAGGGCACAATGCCGCCTTAAGTACAAGAATAGACACACTTCTTACAGTCGGTGATTTGAGCATTCCCTGTGAGACCAGTATTAGTTTCCGATACACCACTGCAGGTTCAATGTATTCCTTGGACCTTCACATTGACGATGAAAGACAGAAATCGCATCGTAATTAAATACAAACGGCCCAATCCCGCCATAAGTACAAGAATAGAGACTATTCTTACAGTCGGTGCTTTGAGCATTCCCTGTGAGACCAGTATTAGTTTCCGATACACCACTGCAGGTCCAATGTATTCCTTGGACCTTCACATTGACGACTATCCACAGAAATCGCATCGGAATTAAATACAAAAGGCACAATGCCACCTTAAGTACAAGAATTGATACTCTTCAATCAGTCGGTGCTTTGAGCATTCCCTGTAAGACAAGTATTAGGTTCCGATACACCACTGCAGGTTCAATGTATTCCTTGGACCTTCACATTGACGATGAAACACAGAAATCGCATCGGAATTAAATACAAAAGACACAATGCCGCCTTAAGTACAAGAATACAGACTCTACTTAAAGTCTGTGCTTTGAGCATTCCCTGTGAGACCAGTATTAGTATCCGATACACCACTGCAGAATCAATGTATTCCTTGGACATACACATTGATGATGAAACACTGAAATTACATCGGAATTAAATACAAAAGGAACAATGCCGCCTTAAGTACAAGGATAGAGACTCTTCTTACTGTCGGTGCTTTGAGCATTCCCTGTGAGACCAGTATTAGTTTCCGATATACCGCTGCTGGTTCAATGTATTCCTTGGAAATACGCATTGACGATGAAACACTGAAATTACATCGGAATTAAATGCAAAGGGCACAATGACGCCTTAAGTACAAGCAGAGTGAGACTTCTTAGAGTCTGTGTTTTGATCCTTTCCTGTGCGACTCGTATTAGTTTCCGATACGCCACTGTAGGTTCAATGTATTCCTTGGACCTTCACATTGACGATTACACACAGAAATCGCATCGGAATTAAATACAAAAGGCACAATGCCGTCTTTAGTACAAGAATAGAGACTCTTCTTATAGTCGGTGTTTTGGGCATTCCCTGTGAGACCAGTATTAGTTTCCGATACCCCACTGCAGGTTCAGTGTATTCCTTGGACTTTCACACCGACGATGAAACACAGAAATGGCATCGGAATTAAATACAAGGGGCACAATGCCGCCTTAAGTACAAGAATAGACACTCGTCTTACAGTCGGTGCTTTGAGCATTCCCAGTGAGACCAGTATTAGTTTCCGATACACCACTGCAGGTTCAATGTATTCCTTGGACTTTCACATTGACGATGAAACACAGAAATCACATCGGAATTAAATACAAAAGGCACAATGCCGCCTTAAGTACAAGAATACAGACTCTAGTTACTGTCGGTGCTTTGAGTATTCCCTGTGAGACCAGTATTAGTTTCCGATACACCACTGCAGGTTCAATGTATTCCTTGGACCTTCACATTGACGATGAAACACAGAAATCGCATGGGAATTAAATACAAAAATCCACAATGCCGCCTTAAATACAAGACTAGTGACTCTTCTTACAGTCCGTGCTTTGAGCGTTCCCTGTGAGACCAGTATTAGTATCCGGTACACCACTGCAGGTTCAATGTATTCCTTGGACTTTCACATTAACGATGATACACATAAATCGCATCGGAATTAAATACAAAAGGCACAATGCCGCCTTAAGTACAAGAATACAGACTCTACTTACAGTCGGTGCTTTGAGCATTCCCTGTGAGACCAGTATTAGTTTCCGATACACCACTGCAGGTTCAGTGTATTCCTTGGAGTTTCACATCGACGATGAAACACAGAAATGGCATCGGAATTAAATACAAAGGGCACAATGCCGCCTTAAGTACAAGAATAGACACTCTTCTTACAGTCGGTGATTTGAGCATTCCCTGTGAGACCAGTATTAGTTTCCGATACACCACTGCAGGTTCAATGTATTCCTTGGACCTTCACATTGACGATGAAAGACAGAAATCGCATCGGAATTAAATACAAACGGCCCAATGCCGCCATAAGTACAAGAATAGAGACTATTCTTACAGTCGGTGCTTTGAGCATTCCCTGTGAGACCAGTATTAGTTTCCGATACACCACTGCAGGTCCAATGTATTCCTTGGACCTTCACATTGACGATTATACACAGAAATCGCATCGGAATTAAATACAAAAGGCACAATGCCGCCTTAAGTACAAGAATTGATACTCTTCAATCAGTCGGTGCTTTGAGCATTCCCTGTAAGACAAGTATTAGGTTCCGATACACCACTGCAGGTTCAATGTATTCCTTGGACCTTCACATTGACGATGAAACACAGAAATCGCATCGGAATTAAATACAAAAGACACAATGCCGCCTTAAGTACAAGAATACAGACTCTACTTAAAGTCTGTGCTTTGAGCATTCCCTGTGAGACCAGTATTAGTATCCGATACACCACTGCAGAATCAATGTATTCCTTGGACATACACATTGATGATGAAACACTGAAATTACATCGGAATTAAATACAAAAGGAACAATGCCGCCTTAAGTACAAGGATAGAGACTCTTCTTACTGTCGGTGCTTTGAGCATTCCCTGTGAGACCAGTATTAGTTTCCGATATACCGCTGCTGGTTCAATGTATTCCTTGGAAATACGCATTGACGATGAAACACTGAAATTACATCGGAATTAAATGCAAAGGGCACAATGACGTCTTAAGTACAAGCAGAGTGAGACTTCTTAGAGTCTGTGTTTTGATCCTTTCCTGTGCGACTCGTATTAGTTTCCGATACGCCACTGCAGGTTCAATGTATTCCTTGGACCTTCACATTGACGATTACACACAGAAATCGCATCGGAATTAAATACAAAAGGCACAATGCCGTCTTTAGTACAAGAATATAGACTCTTCTTATAGTCGGTGCTTTGAGCATTCCCTGTGAGACCAGTATTAGTTTCCGATACACCACTGCAGGTTCAGTGTATTCCTTGGACTTTCACATCGACGATGAAACACAGAAATGGCATCGGAATTAAATACAAGGGGCACAATGCCGCCTTAAGTACAAGAATAGAAACTCGTCTTACAGTCGGTGCTTTGAGCATTCCCAGTGAGACCAGTATTAGTTTCCGATACACCACTGCAGGTTCAATGTATTCCTTGGACTTTCACATTGACGATGAAACACAGAAATCACATCGGAATTAAATACAAAAGGCACAATGCCGCCTTAAGTACAAGAATACAGAGTCTCGTTTCTGTCGGTGCTTTGAGCATTCCCTGTGAGACCAGTATTAGTTTCCGATACACCACTGCAGGTTCAATGTATTCCTTGGACCTTCACTTTGACGATGAAACACAGAAATCGCATGGGAATTAAATACAAAAAGCCACAATGCTGCCTTAAATACAAGACTAGTGACTCTTCTTACAGTCCGTGCTTTGAGCGTTCCCTGTGAGACCAGTATTAGTATCCGGTACACCACTTCAGGTTAAATGTATTCCTTGGAGATACACATCGACGATGAAACACAGAGATGGCATCGGAATTAAATACAAAGGGCACAATGCCGCCGTAAGTACAACAATAGAGAATCTTCTTACTGTCGGTGCTTTGAGCATTCCCTGTGAGACCAGTATTAGTATCCGATACACCACTGCTGATTCAATGTATTCCTTGGACATACACATTCACGATGAAACACTGAAATTACATCGAAATTAAATACAAAAGGAACAATGTCGCCTTAAGTACAAGAATAGAGACACTTCTTACTGTCGGTGTTTTGAGCATTCCCTCTGAGACCAGTATTAGTTTCCGATACACCACTGCAGGTCCAATGTATTCCTTGGACCTTCACATTGACGATGAAACACAGAAATGGCATCGGAATGAAATACAAAGGGCGCAATGCCGCCTTTAGTACAAGAATAGACACTCTTCTTACAGTCGGTGCTTTGAGCATTCCTTGTGAGACCATTATTAGTTTCCGATACACTATTGCAGGTTCAGTGTATTCCTTGGACTTTCACATCGACGATGAAACACAGAAATGGCATCGGAATTAAATACAAAGGGCACAATGCCGACTTAAGTACAAGAATAGACACTCTTCTTTCAGTCGGTGCTTTGAGCATGCCCTGTGAGACCAGTATTCGTTTCCGATACACCACTGCAGGTTCAGTGTATTCCTTGGATTTTCTCATCGACGATGCAACACAGAAATGGCATCGGAAATAAATACAAAGGGCACAATGCCGCCTTAAGTAAAAGAATAGACACTCTTCTTACAGTCGGTGCTTTGAGCATTCCTTGTGAGACCATTATTAGTTTCCGATACACCACTGCAGGTTCAATGTATTCCTTGGACCTTCACATTGACGATGAAACACAGAAATCGCATCGGAATTAAATACAAAAGGCACAATGCCGTATTAAGTACAAGAATACAGACTCTACTTACAGTCGGTGTTTTGAGCATTCCCTGTGAGACCAGTATTCGTTTCCGATACACCACTGCAGGTTCAATGTTTTCCTTGGACCTTCACATTGACGATTATACACAGAAATCGCATCGGAATTAAATTCAAAAGGCACAATGCCGCCTGAAGTACAAGAATAGAGACTCTTCATACAGTCGGTGCTTTGAGCATTCCCTGTAAGACCAGTATTAGTTTCCGATACACCACTGCAGGTTCAATGTATTCCTTGGACCTTCGCATTGACGATGAAACACAGAAATCGCTTCGGAATTAAATACAAAAGTCACAATGCCGCCTTAAGTACAAGAATACAGACTCTACTTACAGTCTGTGGTTTGAGCATTCCCTGTGAGACCAGTATTAGTATCCGATACACCACTGCTGATTCAATGTATTCCTTGGACATACACATTGACGATGAAACACTGAAATTACATCGGAATTAATTACAAAAGGAACAATGCCGCCTTAAGTACAAGAATAGAGACTCTTCTTACTGTCGGTGCTTTGAGCATTCCCTGTGAGACCAGTATTAGTTTCCGATACACCACTGCTGGTTCAATGTATTCCTTGGAAATACGCATTGACGATGAAACACTGAAATTACATCGGAATTAAATACAACGGGCTCAAGGACGCTTTAAGTACAAGCAGAGTGAGCCTTCTTAGAGTCTGTGTTTTGATCCTATCCTGTGCGACCCGTATTAGATTCCGATACGCCACTGCAGGTTCAATGTATTCCTTGGACCTTCACATTGACGATTACACACAGAAATCGCATCGGAATTAAATACAAAAGGCACAATGCCGTCTTAAGTACAAGAACAGAGACTCCTCTTATAGTCGGTGCTTTGAGCATTCCCTGTGAGACCAGTATTAGTTTCCGATACACCACTGCAGGTTCAGTGTATTCCTTGGACTTTCACATCGACGAAGATACACAGAAATGGCACCGGAATTAAATACAAAGGGCACAATGCCGCCTTAAGTACAAGAATAGACACTCTTCTTACAGTCGGTGCTTTGAGCATTCCGTGTGAGACCAGTATTAGTATCCGATACACCACTGAGTCTTCAATGTATTCCTTGGACATACACATTGACGATGAAACACTGAAATTACATCGGAAATAAATACAAAAGGAACAATGTCGCCTTAAGTACAAGAATCGAGACACTTCTTACTGTCGGTGTTTTGAGCATTCCCTGTGATACCAGTATTAGTTTCCGATACACCACTGCAGGTTCAGTGTATTCCTTGGAGTTTCACATCGACGATGAAACACAGAAATGGCATCGGAATTAAATACAAAGGGCACAATGCCGCCTTAAGTACAAGAATAGACACTCTTCTTACAGTCGGTGATTTGAGCATTCCCTGTGAGACCAGTATTTGTTTCCGATACACCACTGCAGGTTCAATGTATTCCTTGGACCTTCACATTGACGATGAAAGACAGAAATCGCATCGGAATTAAATACAAACGGCCCAATGCCGCCATAAGTACAAGAATAGAGACTATTCTTACAGTCGGTGCTTTGAGCATTCCCTTTGAGACCAGTATTAGTTTCCCATACACCACTGCAGGTCCAATGTATTCCTTGGACCTTCACATTGACGATTATACACAGAAATCGCATCGGAATTAAATACAAAAGGCACAATGCCGCCTTAAGTACAAGAATAGATACTCTTCAATCAGTCGGTGCTTTGAGCATTCCCTGTAAGACCAGTATTAGGTTCCGATACACCACCGCAGGTTCAATGTATTCCTTGGACTTTCACATTGACGATAAAACACAGTAATCGCATCGGAATTAAATACAAAAGACACAATGCCGCCTTAAGTACAAGAATACAGACTCGACTTAAAGTCTGTGCTTTGAGCATTCCCTGTGAGACCAGTATTAGTATCCGATACACCACTGCAGAATCAATGTATTCCTTGGACATACACATTGATGATGAAACACTGAAATTACATCGGAATTAAATACAAAAGGAACAATGCCGCCTTAAGTACAAGGATAGAGACTCTGCTTACTGTCGGTGCTTTGGGCATTCCCTGTGAGACCAGTATTAGTTTCCGATATACCGCTGCTGGTTAAATGTATTCCTTGGAAATACGCATTGGCGATGAAACACTGAAATTACATCGGAATTAAATGCAAAGGGCACAATGACGCCTTAAGTACAAGCAGAGTGAGACTTCTTAGAGTCTGTGTTTTGATCCTTTCCTGTGCGACTCGTATTAGTTTCCGATACGCCACTGTAGGTTCAATGTATTCCTTGGACCTTCACATTGACGATTACACACAGAAATCGCATCGGAATTAAATACAGAAGGCACAATGCCGTCTTTTGTACAAGAATAGAGACTCTTCTTATAGTCGGTGCTTTGAGCATTCCCTGTGAGACCAGTATTAGTTTCCGATACACCACTGCAGGTTCAGTGTATTCCTTGGACTTTCACATCGACGATGAAACACAGAAATGGCATCGGAATTAAATACAAGCGGCACAATGGCGCCTTAAGTACAAGAATAGACACTCGTCCTACAGTCGGTGCTTTGAGCATTCCCAGTGAGACCAGTATTACTTTCCGATACACCACTGCAGGTTCAATGTATTCCTTGGACTTTCACATTGACGATGAAACACAGAAATCACATCGGAATTAAATAAAAAAGGCACAATGCCGCCTTAAGTACAAGAATACAGACTCTAGTTACTGTCGGTGCTTTGAGCATTCCCTGTGAGACCAGTATTAGTTTCCGATACACCACTTCAGGTTAAATGTATTCCTTGGAGATACACATCGACGATGAAACACAGAGATGGCATCGGAATTAAATACAAAGTGCACAATGCCGCCGTAAGTACAACAATAGAGAATCTTCTTACAGTCGGTGCTTTGAGCATTCCCTGTGAGACCAGTATTAGTATCCGATACACCTCTGAGTGTTCAATGTATTCCTTGGACATACACATTGACGATGAAACACTGAAATTACATCGAAATTAAATACAATAGGAACAATGTCGCCTTAAGTACAAGAATAGAGACACTTCTTACTGTCGGTGTTTTGAGCATTCCCTCTGAGACCAGTATTAGTTTCCGATACACCACTGCAGGTCCAATGTATTCCTTGGACCTTCACATTGACGATGAAACACAGAAATGGCATCGGAATGAAATACAAAGGGCGCAATGCCGCCTTTAGTACAAGAATAGACACTCTTCTTACAGTCGGTGCTTTGAGCATACCCTGTGAGACCAGTATTAGTTTCCGATACACCATTGCAGGTTCAGTGCATTCCTTGGACTTTCACATCGACGATGAAACACAGAAATGGCATCGGAATTAAATACAAAGGGCACAATGCCGACTTAAGTACAAGAATAGACACTCTTCTTACAGTCGGTGCTTTGAGCATTCCCTGTGAGACCAGTATTCGTTTCCGATACACCACTGCAGGTTCAGTGTATTCCTTGGATTTTCTCATCGACGATGCAACACAGAAATGGCATCGGAAATAAATACAAAGGGCACAATGCCGCCTTAAGTAAAAGAATAGACACTCTTCTTACAGTCGGTGCTTTGAGCATTCCTTGTGAGACCATTATTAGTTTCCGATACACCACTGCAGGTTCAATGTATTCCTTGGACCTTCACATTGACGATGAAACACAGAAATCGCATCGGAATTAAATACAAAAGGCACAATGCCGTATTAAGTACAAGAATACAGACTCTACTTACAGTCGGTGTTTTGAGCATTCTCTGTGAGACCAGTATTAGTTTCCGATACACCACTGCAGGTTCAATGTTTTCCTTGGACCTTCACATTGACGATTATACACAGAAATCGCATCGGAATTAAATTCAAAAGGCACAATGCCGCCTTAAGTACAAGAATAGAGACTCGACATACAGTCGGTGCTTTAAGCATTCCCTGTAAGACCAGTATTAGTTTCCGATACACCACTGCAGGTTCAATGTATTCCTTGGACCTTCACATTGACGATGAAACATAGAAATCGCTTCGGAATTAAATACAAAAGTCACAATGCCGCCTTAAGTACAAGAATACAGACTCTACTTACAGTCTGTGGTTTGAGCATTCCCGGTGAGACCAGTATTAGTATCCGATACACCACTGCTGATTCAATGTATTCCATGGACATACACATTGACGATGAAACACTGAAATTACATCGGAATTAATTACAAAAGGAACAATGCCGCCTTAAGTACAAGAATAGAGACTTTTCTTACTGTCGGTGCTTTGAGCATTACCTGTGAGACCAGTATTAGTTTCCGATACACCACTGCTGGTTCAATGTATTCCTTGGAAATACGCATTGACGATGAAACACTGAAATTACATCGGAATTAAATACAACGGGCTCAAGGACGATTTAAGTACAAGCAGAGTGAGACGTCTTAGAGCCTGTGTTTTGATCCTATCCTGTGCGACCCGTATTACATTCCGATACGCCACTGCAGGTTCAATGTATTCCTTGGACCTTCACATTGACGATTACACACAGAAATCTCATCGGAATTAAATACAAAAGGCACAATGCCGTCTTAAGTACAAGAATAGAGACTCTTCTTATAGTCGGTGTTTTGAGCATTCCCTCTGAGACCAGTATTAGTTTCCGATACACCACTGCAGGTCCAATGTATTCCTTGGACCTTCACTTTGACGATGAAACACAGAAATGGCATCGGCATGAAATACAAAGGGCGCAATGCCGCCTTTAGTACAAGAATAGACACTCTTCTTACAGACGGTGCTTTGAGCATACCCTGTGAGACCAGTATTAGTTTCCGATACACCATTGCAGGTTCAGTGAATTTCTTGGACTTTCACATCGACGATGAAACACAGAAAAGGCATCGGAATTAAATACAAAGGGCCCAATGCCGACTTAAGTACAAGAATAGACACTCTTCTTACAGTCCGTGCTTTGAGCGTTCCCTGTGAGACCAGTATTAGTATCCGGTACACCACTACAGGTTAAATGTATTCCTTGGAGATACACATCGACGATGAAACACAGAGATGGCATCGGAAATAAATACAAAGGGCACAATGCCGCCGTAAGTACAACAATAGTGACTCTTCTTACAGTCGGTGCTTTGAGCATTCCCTGTGAGACCAGTATTAGTATCAGATACACGTCTGAGTGTTCAATGTATTCCTTGGACATACACATTGACGATGAAACACTGAAATTACATCGGAATTAAATACAAAAGGAACATTGTCGCCTTAAGTACAAGAATAGAGACACTTCTTACTGTAGGTGTTTTGAGCATTCCCTCTGAGACCAGTATTAGTTTCCGATACACCACTGCAGGTCCAATGTATTCCTTGGACCATCACATTGACGATGAAACACAGAAATGGCATCGGAATGAAATACAAAGGGCGCAATGCCGCCTTTAGTACAAGAATAGACACTCTTCTTACAGTCGGTGCTTTGAGCATTCCCTGTGAGACCAGTATTAGTTTCCGATACACCACTGCTGGTTCAATGTATTCCTTGGAAATACGCATTGACGATGAAACACTGAAATTACATCGGAATTAAATACAACGGGCACAATGACGCCTTAAGTACAAGCAGAGTGAGACTTCTTAGAGTCTGTGATTTGATCCTATCCTGTGCGACCCGTATTAGTTTCCGATACGCAACCGCAGGTTCAATGTATTCCTTGGACCTTCACATTGACGATTACACACAGAAATCGCATCGGAATTAAATACAAAAGGCACAATGCCGTCTTAAGTACAAGAATAGAGACTCTTCTTATAGTCGGTGCTTTGAGCATTCCCTGTGAGACCAGTATTAGTTTCCGATACACCACTGCAGGTTCAGTGTATTACTTGGACTTTCACATCGACAATGAAACACAAAAATGGCACCGGAAATAAATACAAAGGGCACAATGCCGCCCTAAGTACAAGAATAGACACTCTTCTTACAGTCGGTGCTTCGGGCACTCCCTGTGAGACCAGTATTAGTGTCCGGTACACAACTTCAGGTTCAATGTATTCCTTGGAGATACACATCGACGATTAAACACAGAAATGGCATCGGAATTAAATACAAAGGGCACAATGCCGCCTTAAGTACAAGAATAGAGACTCTTCTTACAGTCGGTGCTTTGAGCATTCCCTGTGAGACCAGTATTAGTATCCGATACACCACTGAGTCTTCAATGTATTCCTTGGACATACACATTGACGATGAAACACTGAAATTACATCCGAATTAAATACAAAAGGAACAATGTCGCCTTAAGTATCAGAATCGAGACACTTCTTACTGTCGGTGTTTTGAGCATTCCCTGTGATACCAGTATTAGTTTCCGATACACCACTGCAGGTTCAGTGTATTCCTTGGAGTTTCACATCGACAATGAAACCCAGAAATGGCATCGGAATTAAATACAAAGGGCACAATGCCGCCATAAGTACAAGAATAGACACTCTTCTTACAGTCGGTGCTTTGAGCATTCCCTGTGAGACCAGTATTAGTTTCCGATACACCACTGCAGGTTCAATGTATTCCTTGGACCTTCACATTGACGATGAAAGACAGAAATCGCATCGAAATTAAATACAAACGGCCCAATGCCGCCATAAGTACAAGAATAGAGACTATTCTTACAGTCGGTGCTTTGAGCATTCCCTGTGAGACCAGTATTAGTTTCCGATACACCACTGCAGGTCCAATGTATTCCTTGGACCTTCACATTGATGATTATACGCAGAAATCGCATCGGAATTAAATACAAAAGGCACAATGCCGCCTTAAGTGCAAGAATAGATACTCTTCAATCAGTCAGTGCTTTGAGCATTCCCTATAAGACCAGTATTAGTTTCCGATACACCACTGCAGGTTCAATTTATTCCTTGTCACTTCACATTGACGATGAATTACAGAAATCGCATCGGAATTAAATACAAAAGACACAATGCCGCCTTAAGTACAAGAATACAGACTCTACTTAAAGTCTGTGCTTTGAGCATTCCCTGTGAGACCAGTATTAGTATCCGATACACCACTGCAGAATCAATGTATTCCTTGGACATACACATTGATGATGAAACACTGAAATTACATCGGACTTAAATACAAAAGGAACAATGTCGCCTTAAGTACAAGAATAGAGACACTTCTTACTGTCGGTGTTTTGAGCATTCCCTCTGAGACCAGTATTAGTTTCCGATACACCACTGCAGGTCCAATGTATTCCTTGGACCTTCACATTGACGATGAAACACAGAAATGGCATCGGCATGAAATACAAAGGGCGCAATGCCGCCTTTAGTACAAGAATAGACACTCTTCTTACAGTTGGTGCTTTGAGCATACCCTGTGAGACCAGTATTAGTTTCCGATACACCATTGCAGGTTCAGTGTATTTCTTGGACTTTCACATCGACGATGAAACACAGAAAAGGCATCGGAATTAAATACAAAGGGCACAATGCCGACTTAAGTACAAGAATAGACACTCTTCTTACAGTCCGTGCTTTGAGCGTTCCCTGTGAGACCAGTATTAGTATCCGGTACACCACTTCAGGTTAAATGTATTCCTTGGAGATACACATCGACGATGAAACACAGAGATGGCATCGGAAATAAATACAAAGGGCACAATGCCGCCGTAAGTACAACAATAGTGACACTTCTTACAGTCGGTGCTTTGAGCATTCCCTGTGAGACCAGTATTAGTATCAGATACACCTCTGAGTGTTCAATGTATTCCTTGGACATACACATTGACGATGAAACTCTGAAATTACATCGGAATTAAATACAAAAGGAACAATGTCGCCTTAGGTACAAGAATAGAGACACTTCTTACTGTAGGTGTTTTGAGCATTCCCTCTGAGACCAGTATTAGTTTCCGATACACCACTGCAGGTCCAATGTATTCCTTGGACCTTCACATTGACGATGAAACACAGAAATGGCATCGGAATGAAATACAAAGGGCGCAATGCCGCCTTTAGTACAAGAATAGACACTCTTCTTACAGTCGGTGCTTTGAGCATTCCCTGTGAGACCAGTATTAGTTTCCGATACACCACTGCTGGTTCAATGTATTCCTTGGAAATACGCATTGACGATGAAACACTGAAATTACATCGGAATTAAATACAACGGGCACAATGACGCCTTAAGTACAAGCAGAGTGAGACTTCTTAGAGTCTGTGATTTGATCCTATCCTGTGCGACCCGTATTAGTTTCCGATACGCCACCGCAGGTTCAATGTATTCCTTGGACCTTCACATTGACGATTACACACAGAAATCGCATCGGAATTAAATACAAAAGGCACAATGCCGTCTTAAGTACAAGAATAGAGACTCTTCTTATAGTCGGTGCTTTGAGCATTCCCTGTGAGACCAGTATTAGTTTCCGATACACCACTGCAGGTTCAGTGTATTACTTGGACTTTCACATCGACAATGAAACACAAAAATGACACCGGAAATAAATACAAAGGGCACAATGCCGCCCTAAGTACAAGAATAGACACTCTTCTTACAGTTGGTGCTTCGAGCACTCCCTGTGAGACCAGTATTAGTTTCCGATACACCACTGCAGGTTCAATGTATTCCTTGGACTTCCACATTAACGATGAAACACAGAAATCGCATCGGAATTAAATACAAAAGGCACAATGCCGCCTTAAGTACAAGAATACAGACTCTACTTACAGTCGGTGCTTTGAGCATTCCCTGTGAGACCAGTATTAGTTTCCGATACACCACTGCAGGTTCAATGTATTCCTTGGACCTTCACATTGACGATGAAACACAGAAATCGCATCGGAATTAAATACAAAAAGGCACAATGCCGCCTTAAGTACAAGTATAGTGACTCTTCTTACAGTCGGTGCTTTGAGCATTCCCTGCGAGACCAGTATTAGTATCCGGTACACCACTTCAGGTTCAAAGTATTCCTTGGTGATACACATCGACGATGAAACACAGAAATGGCATCGGAATTAAATACAAAGGGCACAATGCCGCCTTAAGTACAAGAATAGAGACTCTTCTTACTGTCGGGGCCTTGAGCATTCCCTGTGAGACCAGTATTAGTATCCGATACACCACTGAGTGTTCAATGTATTCCTTGGACATACACATTGACGATGAAACACTGAAATTACATCGGAATTAAATACAAAAGGAACAATATCGCCTTAAGTACAAGAATAGAGACACTTCTTACTGTCGGTGTTTTGAGCATTCCCTGTGAGTCCAGTATTAGTTTCCGATACACCACTGCAGGTCCAATGTATTCCTTGGACCTTCACATTGACGATGAAACATAGAAATCGCATCGGAATTAAATACAAAAGGCACAATGCCGCCTTAAGTACAAGAATAGAGACTCTTCTTACAGTCGGTGCTTTGAGCATTCCCTGTGAGACCAGTATTAGTTTCCGATTCACCACTGCAGGTTCAATGTATACCTTGGACCTTCACATTGACGATGAAACGCAGAAATCGCATCGGAATTAAATACAAAAGGCACAATGCCGCCTTAAGTACATGAATAGAGACTCTTCTTACAGTCGGTGTTTTGAGCATTCCCTGTGAGACCAGTATTAATTTCCGATACACCACTGGAGGTTCAGTGTATTCCTTGTACTGTCACATCGACGATGAAACACAGAAATGGCATCGGAATTAAATACAAAGGGCGCAATGCCGCCTTTAGTACAAGAATAGACACTCTTCTTACAGTCGGTGCTTTGAGCATTCCCAGTGAGACCAGTATTAGTTTCCGATACACCACTGCAGGTTCAATGTATTCCTTGGAAATACACATTGACGATGAAACACTGAAATTACATCGGAATTAAATACAAAGGGCACAATGATGCCTTAAGTACAAGCATGGTGAGACTTCTTAGAGTCTGTGTTTTGATCCTTTCCTGTGTGATCCGTATTTGTGTCCGATACGCCACTACACGTTCAATGTATACCTTGGACCATCAAATTGACGATTACACACAGAAATCGCATCGGAATTAAATACAAAAGGAACAATGCCGCCTTAAGTACAAGAATAGAGACTCTTCTTACAGTCGGTGCTATGAGCATTCCCTGTGAGACCAGTATTAGTTTCCGATACACCACTGCAGGTTCAGTGTATTCCTTGGACTTTCACATCGACGATGCAACACAGAAATGGGATCGGAAATAAATACAAAGGGCACAATGCCGCCCTACGTACAGGAACAGACACTCTTCTTACAGTCGGTGCTTTGAGCATTCCCTGTGAGACCAGATTTAGTTTCCGATACACCACAGCAGGTTCAATGTATTCCTTGGACCTTCACATTGACGATGAAACACAGAAATCGCATCGGAATTAAATACAAAAGGCACAATGCCGCCTTAAGTACAAGAATACAGACTCTACTTACAGTCGGTGCTTTGAGCATTCCCTGTGAGACCAGTATTAGTTTCCGATACACCACTGCAGGTTCAGTGTATTCCTTGGACTTTCACATCTACGATGAATCACAGAAATGGCATTGGAATTAAATACAAAGGGCACAATGCCGGCTTAAGTACTATAATAGACACTCTTCTTACAGTCGGTGCTTTGAGCATTCCCTGTGAGACCAGTATTAGTTTCCGATACACCACTGCAGGTCCAATGTATTCCTTGGACCTTCACATTGATGATTATACGCAGAAATCGCATCGGAATTAAATACAAAAGGCACAATGCCGCCTTAAGTGCAAGAATAGATACTCTTCAATCAGTCAGTGCTTTGAGCATTCCCTATAAGACCAGTATTAGTTTCCGATACACCACTGCAGGTTCAATTTATTCCTTGTCACTTCACATTGACGATGAATTACAGAAATCGCATCGGAATTAAATACAAAAGACACAATGCCGCCTTAAGTACAAGAATACAGACTCTACTTAAAGTCTGTGCTTTGAGCATTCCCTGTGAGACCAGTATTAGTATCCGATACACCACTGCAGAATCAATGTATTCCTTGGACATACACATTGATGATGAAACACTGAAATTACATCGGACTTAAATACAAAAGGAACAATGTCGCCTTAAGTACAAGAATAGAGACACTTCTTACTGTCGGTGTTTTGAGCATTCCCTCTGAGACCAGTATTAGTTTCCGATACACCACTGCAGGTCCAATGTATTCCTTGGACCTTCACATTGACGATGAAACACAGAAATGGCATCGGCATGAAATACAAAGGGCGCAATGCCGCCTTTAGTACAAGAATAGACACTCTTCTTACAGTTGGTGCTTTGAGCATACCCTGTGAGACCAGTATTAGTTTCCGATACACCATTGCAGGTTCAGTGTATTTCTTGGACTTTCACATCGACGATGAAACACAGAAAAGGCATCGGAATTAAATACAAAGGGCACAATGCCGACTTAAGTACAAGAATAGACACTCTTCTTACAGTCCGTGCTTTGAGCGTTCCCTGTGAGACCAGTATTAGTATCCGGTCCACCACTTCAGGTTAAATGTATTCCTTGGAGATACACATCGACGATGAAACACAGAGATGGCATCGGAAATAAATACAAAGGGCACAATGCCGCCGTAAGTACAACAATAGTGACACTTCTTACAGTCGGTGCTTTGAGCATTCCCTGTGAGACCAGTATTAGTATCAGATACACCTCTGAGTGTTCAATGTATTCCTTGGACATACACATTGACGATGAAACTCTGAAATTACATCGGAATTAAATACAAAAGGAACAATGTCGCCTTAGGTACAAGAATAGAGACACTTCTTACTGTAGGTGTTTTGAGCATTCCCTCTGAGACCAGTATTAGTTTCCGATACACCACTGCAGGTCCAATGTATTCCTTGGACCTTCACATTGACGATGAAACACAGAAATGGCATCGGAATGAAATACAAAGGGCGCAATGCCGCCTTTAGTACAAGAATAGACACTCTTCTTACAGTCGGTGCTTTGAGCATTCCCTGTGAGACCAGTATTAGTTTCCGATACACCACTGCTGGTTCAATGTATTCCTTGGAAATACGCATTGACGATGAAACACTGAAATTACATCGGAATTAAATACAACGGGCACAATGACGCCTTAAGTACAAGCAGAGTGAGACTTCTTAGAGTCTGTGATTTGATCCTATCCTGTGCGACCCGTATTAGTTTCCGATACGCCACCGCAGGTTCAATGTATTCCTTGGACCTTCACATTGACGATTACACACAGAAATCGCATCGGAATTAAATACAAAAGGCACAATGCCGTCTTAAGTACAAGAATAGAGACTCTTCTTATAGTCGGTGCTTTGAGCATTCCCTGTGAGACCAGTATTAGTTTCCGATACACCACTGCAGGTTCAGTGTATTACTTGGACTTTCACATCGACAATGAAACACAAAAATGACACCGGAAATAAATACAAAGGGCACAATGCCGCCCTAAGTACAAGAATAGACACTCTTCTTACAGTTGGTGCTTCGAGCACTCCCTGTGAGACCAGTATTAGTTTCCGATACACCACTGCAGGTTCAATGTATTCCTTGGACTTCCACATTAACGATGAAACACAGAAATCGCATCGGAATTAAATACAAAAGGCACAATGCCGCCTTAAGTACAAGAATACAGACTCTACTTACAGTCGGTGCTTTGAGCTTCCCTGTGAGACCAGTATTAGTTTCCGATACACCACTGCAGGTTCAATGTATTCCTTGGACCTTCACATTGACGATGAAACACAGAAATCGCATCGGAATTAAATACAAAAAGGCACAATGCCGCCTTAAGTACAAGTATAGTGACTCTTCTTACTGTCGGTGCTTTGAGCATTCCCTGCGAGACCAGTATTAGTATCCGGTACACCACTTCAGGTTCAAAGTATTCCTTGGTGATACACATCGACGATGAAACACAGAAATGGCATCGGAATTAAATACAAAGGGCACAATGCCGCCTTAAGTACAAGAATAGAGACTCTTCTTACTGTCGGGGCCTTGAGCATTCCCTGTGAGACCAGTATTAGTATCCGATACACCACTGAGTGTTCAATGTATTCCTTGGACATACACATTGACGATGAAACACTGAAATTACATCGGAATTAAATACAAAAGGAACAATATCGCCTTAAGTACAAGAATAGAGACACTTCTTACTGTCGGTGTTTTGAGCATTCCCTGTGAGTCCAGTATTAGTTTCCGATACACCACTGCAGGTCCAATGTATTCCTTGGACCTTCACATTGACGATGAAACATAGAAATCGCATCGGAATTAAATACAAAAGGCACAATGCCGCCTTAAGTACAAGAATAGAGACTCTTCTTACAGTCGGTGCTTTGAGCATTCCCTGTGAGACCAGTATTAGTTTCCGATTCACCACTGCAGGTTCAATGTATACCTTGGACCTTCACATTGACGATGAAACGCAGAAATCGCATCGGAATTAAATACAAAAGGCACAATGCCGCCTTAAGTACATGAATAGAGACTCTTCTTACAGTCGGTGTTTTGAGCATTCCCTGTGAGACCAGTATTAATTTCCGATACACCACTGGAGGTTCAGTGTATTCCTTGTACTGTCACATCGACGATGAAACACAGTAATGGCATCGGAATTAAATACAAAGGGCGCAATGCCGCCTTTAGTACAAGAATAGACACTCTTCTTACAGTCGGTGCTTTGAGCATTCCCAGTGAGACCAGTATTAGTTTCCGATACACCACTGCAGGTTCAATGTATTCCTTGGAAATACACATTGACGATGAAACACTGAAATTACATCGGAATTAAATACAAAGGGCACAATGATGCCTTAAGTACAAGCATGGTGAGACTTCTTAGAGTCTGTGTTTTGATCCTTTCCTGTGTGATCCGTATTTGTGTCCGATACGCCACTGCACGTTCAATGTATACCTTGGACCATCAAATTGACGATTACACACAGAAATCGCATCGGAATTAAATACAAAAGGAACAATGCCGCCTTAAGTACAAGAATAGAGACTCTTCTTACAGTCGGTGCTATGAGCATTCCCTGTGAGACCAGTATTAGTTTCCGATACACCACTGCAGGTTCAGTGTATTCCTTGGACTTTCACATCGACGATGCAACACAGAAATGGGATCGGAAATAAATACAAAGGGCACAATGCCGCCCTACGTACAGGAACAGACACTCTTCTTACAGTCGGTGCTTTGAGCATTCCCTGTGAGACCAGATTTAGTTTCCGATACACCACAGCAGGTTCAATGTATTCCTTGGACCTTCACATTGACGATGAAACACAGAAATCGCATCGGAATTAAATACAAAAGGCACAATGCCACCTTAAGTACAAGAATACAGACTCTACTTACAGTCGGTGCTTTGAGCATTCCCTGTGAGACCAGTATTAGTTTCCGATACACCACTGCAGGTTCAGTGTATTCCTTAGACTTTCACATCGACGATGAATCACAGAAATGGCATTGGAATTAAATACAAAGGGCACAATGCCGGCTTAAGTACTATAATAGACACTCTTCTTACAGTCGGTGCTTTGAGCATTCCCTGTGAGACCAGTATTAGTTTCCGATACACCACTGCAGGTTCAATGTATTCCTTGGACCTTCACATTGACGATGAAACACAGAAATCGCATCGGAGTTAAATACAAAAGGCACAATGCCGCCTTAAGTACAAGAATACAGACTCTTCTTACAGTCGGTGCTTTGACCATTCCCTGTGAGACCAGTATTAGTTTCCGATACACCACTGCAGGCTCAATGTATTCCTTGGACCTTCACATTGACGATTATACACAGAAATCGCTTCGGAATTAAATACAAAAGGCACAATGCCGCCTTAAGTACAAGGATAGAGTCTCTTCTTACCGTCGGTGCTTTGAGCATTCCCTGTGAGACCAGTATTAGTTTCCGATACATCACTGCTGGTTCAATGTATTCCTTGGAAATACGCATTGACGATGAAACACTGAAATTACATCGGAATTAAATACAAACGGCACAATGACGCCTTACGTACAAGCAGAGTGAGACTTCTTAGAGTCTGTGTTATGATCCTTTCCTGTGCGACCCGTATTAGCTTCCGATACGCCACTGCTGGTTCAATGTATTCCTTGGAGCTTCACATTGACGATTACACACAGAAATCGCATCGGAATTAAATACAAAAGGCACAATGCCGTCTTAAGTACAAGAATAGAGACTCTTCTTATAGTCGGTGCTTTGAGCCTTCCCTGTGAGACCAGTATTAGTTTCCGATACACTACTGCAGGATCAGTGTATTCCTTGGACTTTCACATCGACGATGAAACACAGAAATGGCATCGGAATTAAATACAAAGGGCACAATGCCGCCATAAGTAAGAGAATAGACACTCGTCTTACAGTCGGTGCTTTGAGCATTCCCTGTGAGACCAGTATTAGTTTCCGATACACCACTGCAGGTTCAATGTATTCCTTGGACTTTCACATTTACGATGAAACACAGAAATCACATCGGAATTAAATACTAAAGGCACAAAGTACAAGAATACGGACTCTACTTTCATTCGGTGCTTTGAGCATTCCCTGTGAGACCAGTATTAGTTTCCGATACACCACTGCAGGTTCAATGTATTCCTTGGACCTTCACATTGACGATGAAACACAGAAATCGCATCGGAATTAAATACAAAAAGGCACAATGCCGCCTTAAGTACAAGGATAGTGACTCTTCTTACAGTCGGTGCTTTGAGCATTCCCTGTGAGACCAGTATTAGTATCCGATACACCACTGAGTGTTCAATGTATTCCTTGGACATACACATTGACGATGAAACACTGAAATTACATCGGAATTAAATACAAAAGGAACAATGTCGCCTTAAGTACATGAATAGAGACTCTTCTTACAGTCTGTGCTTTGAGCATTCCCTGTGAGACCAGTATTAATTTCCGATACACCACTGCAGGTTCAGTGTATTCCTTGTACTTTCACATCGACGATGAAACACAGAAATGGCATCGGAATTAAATACAAAAGGTGCAATGCCGCCTTTAGTACAAGAATAGACACTCTTCTTACAGTCGGTGATTTGAGCATTCCCTGTGAGACCAGTATTAGTTTCCGTTACACCACTGCAGGTTCCATGTATTCCTTTTAAATACACATTGACGATGAAACACTGAAATTACATCGGAATTAAATACAAAAGGAACAATGCCGCCTTAAGTACAAGAATACAGACTCTTCTTACAGTCGGTGCTTTGACCATTCCCTGTGAGACCAGTATTAGTTTCCGATACACCACTGCAGGTTCAATGTATTCCTTGGACCTTCACATTGACGATTATACACAGAAATCGCTTCGGAATTAAATACAAAAGGCACAATGCCGCCTTAAGTACAAGGATAGAGGCTCTTCTTACTGTCGGTGCTTTGAGGATTCCCTGTGAGACCAGTATTAGTTTCCGATACATCACTGCTGGTTCAATGTATTCCTTGGAAATACGCATTGACGATGAAACACTGAAATTACATCGGAATTAAATACAAAGGGCACAATGACGCCTTACGTACAAGCAGAGTGAGACTTCTTAGAGTCTGTGTTATGATCCTTTCCTGTGCGACCCGTATTAGTTTCCGATACGCCACTGCTGGTTCAATGTATTCCTTGGAGCTTCACATTGACGATTACACACAGAAATCGCATCGGAATTAAATACAAAAGGCACAATGCCGTCTTAAGTACAAGAATAGAGACTCTTCTTATAGTCGGTGCTTTGAGCCTTCCCTGTGAGACCAGTATTAGTTTCCGATACACCACTGCAGGTTCAATGTATTCCTTGGACCTTCACATTGACGATGAAACACAGAAATCGCATAGGAATTAAATACAAAAAGGCACAATGCCGCCTTAAGTACAAGGATAGTGACTCTTCTTACAGTCGGTGCTTTGAGCATTCCCTGTGAGACCTGTATTAGGCACAATGCCGCCTTAAGTACAAGGATAGAGTCTCTTCTTACCGTCGGTGCTTTGAGCATTCCCTGTGAGACCAGTATTAGTTTCCGATACATCACTGCTGGTTCAATGTATTCCTTGGAAATACGCATTGACGATGAAACACTGAAATTACATCGGAATTAAATACAAAGGGCACAATGACGCCTTACGTACAAGCAGAGTGAGACTTCTTAGAGTCTGTGTTATGATCCTTTCCTGTGCGACCCGTATTAGCTTCCGATACGCCACTGCTGGTTCAATGTATTCCTTGGAGCTTCACATTGACGATTACACACAGAAATCGCATCGGAATTAAATACAAAAGGCACAATGCCGTCTTAAGTACAAGAATAGAGACTCTTCTTATAGTCGGTGCTTTGAGCCTTCCCTGTGAGACCAGTATTAGTTTCCGATACACTACTGCAGGATCAGTGTATTCCTTGGACTTTCATATCGACGATGAAACACAGAAATGGCATCGGAATTAAATACAAAGGGCACAATCCCGCCATAAGTAAGAGAATAGACACTCGTCTTACAGTCGGTGCTTTGAGCATTCCCTGTGAGACCAGTATTAGTTTCCGATACACCACTGCAGGTTCAATGTATTCCTTGGACTTTCACATTTACGATGAAACACAGAAATCACATCGGAATTAAATACTAAAGGCACAAAGTACAAGAATACGGACTCTACTTTCATTCGGTGCTTTGAGCATTCCCTGTGAGACCAGTATTAGTTTCCGATACACCACTGCAGGTTCAATGTATTCCTTGGACCTTCACATTGACGATGAAACACAGAAATCGCATCGGAATTAAATACAAAAAGGCACAATGCCGCCTTAAGTACAAGGATAGTGACTCTTCTTACAGTCGGTGCTTTGAGCATTCCCTGTGAGACCAGTATTAGTATCCGATACACCACTGAGTGTTCAATGTATTCCTTGGACATACACATTGACGATGAAACACTGAAATTACATCGGAATTAAATACAAAAGGAACAATGTCGCCTTAAGTACATGAATAGAGACTCTTCTTACAGTCTGTGCTTTGAGCATTCCCTGTGAGACCAGTATTAATTTCCGATACACCACTGCAGGTTCAGTGTATTCCTTGTACTTTCACATCGACGATGAAACACAGAAATGGCATCGGAATTAAATACAAAAGGTGCAATGCCGCCTTTAGTACAAGAATAGACACTCTTCTTACAGTCGGTGATTTGAGCATTCCCTGTGAGACCAGTATTAGTTTCCGTTACACCACTGCAGGTTCCATGTATTCCTTTTAAATACACATTGACGATGAAACACTGAAATTACATCGGAATTAAATACAAAAGGAACAATGCCGCCTTAAGTAGAAGAATAGAGACTCTTCTTGCAGTCGGTGCAATGAGCATTCCCTGTGAGACCAGTATTAGTTACCGATACAACACTGCAGGTTCAGTGTATTCCTTGGAGTTTCACATCGACGATGCAACACAGAAATGGCATCGGAAATAAATACAAAGGGCACAAAGCCGCCTTAAGTACAAGGATAGAGGCTCTTCTTACAGTCGGTGATTTGAGCATTCCCTGTGAGACCAGTATTAGTTTCCGTTACACCACTGCAGGTTCCATGTATTCCTTTTAAATACACATTGACGATGAAACACTGAAATTACATCGGAATTAAATACAAAAGGAACAATGCCGCCTTAAGTACAAGAATACAGACTCTTCTTACAGTCGGTGCTTTGACCATTCCCTGTGAGACCAGTATTAGTTTCCGATACACCACTGCAGGTTCAATGTATTCCTTGGACATTCACATTGACGATTATACACAGAAATCGCTTCGGAATTAAATACAAAAGGCACAATGCCGCCTTAAGTACAAGGATAGAGGCTCTTCTTACGGTCGGTGCTTTGAGGATTCCCTGTGAGACCAGTATTAGTTTCCGATACATCACTGCTGGTTCAATGTATTCCTTGGAAATACGCATTGACGATGAAACACTGAAATTACATCGGCATTAAATACAAAGGGCACAATGACGCCTTACGTACAAGCAGAGTGAGACTTCTTAGAGTCTGTGTTATGATCCTTTCCTGTGCGACCCGTATTAGTTTCCGATACGCCACAGCTGGTTCAATGTATTCCTTGGAGCTTCACATTGACGATTACACACAGAAATCGCATCGGAATTAAATACAAAAGGCACAATGCCGTCTTAAGTACAAGAATAGAGACTCTTCTTACAGTCGGTGCTTTGAGCCTTCCCTGTGAGACCAGTATTAGTTTCCGATACACCACTGCAGGTTCAATGTATTCCTTGGACCTTCACGTTGACGTTGAAACACAGAAATCGCATCGGAATTAAATACAAAAAGGCACAATGCCGTCTTAAGTACAAGGATAGTGACTCTTCTTACAGTCGGTGCTTTGAGCATTCCCTGTGAGACCTGTATTAGTATCCGGTACACCACTTCAGGTTAAATGTATTCCTTGGAGATACACATCGACGATGAAACACAGAGATGGCGTCGGAATTAATTACAAAGGGCACAATGCCGCCTTAAGTACAAGAATAGAGACTCTTCTTACAGTCGGTGCTTTGAGCATTCCCTGTGAGACCAGTATTAGTATCCGATACACCACTGAGTGTTCAATGTATTCCTTGGACATACACATTGACGATGAAACACTGAAATTACATCGGAATTAAATACAAAAGGAACAATGTCGCCTTAAGTACAAGAATAGAGACACTTCTTACTGTCGGTGTTTTGAGCATTCCCTCTGAGACCAGTATTAGTTTCCGATACACCTCTGCAGGTCCAATGTATTCCTTGGACCTTCATATTGACGATGAAACACAGATATCGCATAGGAATTAAATACAAACGGCACAATGTCGCCTTAAGTACATGAATAGAGACTCTTCTTACAGTCGGTGCTTTGAGCATTCCCTGTGAGACCAGTATTAATTTCCGATACACCACTGCAGGGTCAGTGTATTCCTTGTACTTTCACATCGACGATGAAACACAGAAATGGCATCGGAATTAAATACAAAAGGTGCAATGCCGCCTTTAGTACAAGAATAGACACTCTTCTTACAGTCGGTGATTTGAGCATTCCCTGTGAGACCAATATTAGTTTCCGTTACACCACTGCAGGTTCCAGTATTCCTTTTAAATACACATTGACGATGAAACACTGAAATTACATCGGAATTAAATACAAAAGGAACAATGCCGCCTTAAGTACAAGAATAGAGACTCTTCTTACAGTCGGTGCAATGAGCATTCCCTGTGAGACCAGTATTAGTTACCGATACACCACTGCAGGTTCAGTGTATTCCTTGGAGTTTCACATCGACGATGCAACACAGAAATGGCATCGGAATTAAATACAAAGGGCACAATGCTGCCTTAAGTACAAGAATAGAGACTCTTCTTACAGTCGGTGCTTTGAGCATTCCCTGTGAGACCAGTATTAGTTTCCGATACACCACTGCAGGTTCAATGTATTCCTTGGACCTTCTCATTGACGATGAAAGACAGAAATAGCATCGGAATTAAATACAAACGGCCCAATGCCGCCTTAAGTACAAGAATAGAGACTCTTCCATCAGTCGGTGCTTTGAGCATTCCCTGTGAGACCAGTATTAGTTTCCGATACACCACTGCAGGTTCAATGTTTTCCTTGGACCTTCACATTGACGATTATATACAGAAATCGCATCGGAATTAAATACAAAAGGCACAATGCCGCCTTAAGTACTAGGATAGAGACTCTTCATACAGTCGGTGCTTTGAGCTTCCCCTGTAAGACCAGTACTAGTTTCCGATACACCACTGCAGGTTCAATGTATTCCTTGGACCTTTACATTGACGATGAAACACAGAAATCGCATCGGAATTAAATACAAAAGTCACAATGCCGCCTTAAGTACAAGAATACAGACTCCACTAACAGTCTGTGCTTTGAGCATTCCCTGTGAGACCAGTATTAGTATCCGATACACCACTGCTAGTTCAATGTATTCCTTGGAAATACGCATTGACGATGAAACACTGAAATTACATAGGAATTAAATACAGAGGGCACAATAACGCCTTAAGTACAAGCATAGTGAGACTACTTAGAGTCTGTGTTTTGATCCTTTCCTGTGCGACCCGTATTAGTTTCTGATACGTCACTGCAGGTTCACCGTATTCCTTGGATCTTCACATTGACGATTAAACACAGATATCGCATCGGAATTAAATACAAAAGGCACAATGCCGTCTTAAGTACAAGAATAGAGTCTCTTCTTATAGTCGGTGCTTTGAGCATTCCCTGTGTGACCAGTATTAGCTTCCGATACACCACTGCAGGTTCAGTGTATTCCTTGGACTTTCTCATCGACGATAAAACACAGAAATGGCATAGGAATTAAATACAAAGGGCACAATGCCGCCTTAAGGACAAGAATAGACACTCTTCTCACAGTCGGTGATTTGAGCATTCCCTGTGAGACCAGTATTAGTTTCCGATACACCACTGAGTGTTCAATGTATTCCTTGGATATACACACTGACGATGAAACACTGAAATTACTTCGGAATTAAATACAAAAGGAACAATGTTGCCTTAAGTACAAGAATAGAGAATCTTCTTACTGTCGGTGCTTTGAGCTTTCCCTCTGAGACCAGTATTAGTTTCCGATACACCACTGCAGGTCCAATGTATTCCCTGGACCTTCCCATTGACGATTAAATCATTGAAATCGCATCGGAATTAAATACAAAAGGCACAATGCCGCCTTAAGTACAAGAATAGAGACTCTTCTTACAGTCGGAGCTTTGAGCATTCCCTGTGAGACCAGTATTAGTTTCCGATTCACCACTGCAGGTTCAATGTATACCTTGGACCTTCACATTGACGATGAAACCCAGAAATCGCATCGGAATTAAATTCAAAATGCACAATGCCGCCTTAAGTACAAGAATACAGACTCTACTTACAGTCGGTGCTTTGAGCTTTCCTGAGAGACCAGTATTAGTTTCCGATACACCACTGCAGGTTCAGTGTATTCCTTGGACCTTCACATCGGCGATGAAACACAGAAATGGCATCGGAATTAAATACAAAGTTCACAATGCCGCCTTAAGTACAAGAATAGACACTCTTCTTACAGTCGGTGCTTTGAGCATTCCCTGTGAGACCAGTATTAGTTTCCGATACACCACTGCAGGTTCAATGTATTCCTTGGACGTTCACATTGACGATGAAAGACAGAAATCGCATCGGAATTAAATACAAACGGCCCAATGCCGCCTTAAGTACAAGAATAGAGACTCTACTAACAGTCGGTGCTTTGAGCATTCCCTGTGAGACCAGTATTAGTTTCCGATACACCACTGCAGGTTCAATGTATTCCTTGGACTTTCACATTGACGATTATACACAGAAATCGCATCGGAATTTAATACAAAAGTCACAATGCCGCCTTAAGTACAAGAATAGAGACTCTTCATGCAGGCGGTGCTTTGAGCATTCCCTGTAAGACCAGTATTAGTTTCCGATACACCACTGCAGGTTCAATGTATTCCTTGGACCTTCACATTGACGATGAAACACTGAAATTGCATCGGAATTTAATACAAAAGGAACAATGCCGCCTTAAGTACAAGAATAGAGACTGTTCTTACTGTCGGTGCTTTGAGCATTCCCTCTGAGACCAGTATTAGTTTCCGATACACCACTGCTGGTTCAATGTATTCCTTGGATATACACATTGACGATGAAACACTGAAATTACATCGGAATTAAATACAAAGGGCACAATAACGCATTAAGTACAAGCAGAGTGAGACTTCTTAGAGTCTGTGTTTTGATCCTTTCCTGTGCGACCCGTATTAGTTTCCGATACGCCACTGCATGTTCAATATATTCCTTGGACCTACACATTGACGATTACACACAGAAATCGCATTGGAATGAAATACAATAGGCACAATGCCGTCTTAAGTACAAGAATAGAGACTCTTCTTACAGTCGGTGCTTTGAGCATTCCCTGTGAGACCAGTATTAGTTTCCGATTTACCACTGCAGGTTCAATGTATACCTTGGACCATCACATTGACGATCATACACAGAAATCGCATCGGAATTAAATACAAAAGGCACAATGCCGCCTTAAGTACAAGAATAGAGACTCTTCTTACAGTCGGTGCTTTGAGCATTGCCTGTGAGACCAGTATTAGTTTCCGATACACCACTGCAGGTTCAATGTATTCCTTGGACCTTCACATTGACGATGAAAGACAGAAATCGCCTCGGAATTAAATACAAAAGGCCCAATGCCGCCTTAAGTACAAGAATAGAGACTCTTCCTACGGTCGGTGCCTATAGCATTCCCTGTGAGACCAGTATTAGTTTCCGATACACCACTGCAGGTTCAATGTATTCCTTGGACATACACATAGACGATCAAACACACAAAAAGGCATCGGAAGTAAATACAAAGGGCACAATGCCGCCTTAAGTACAAGAATAGATACTCTTCTTACAGTCGGTGCTTTGAGCATTCCCTGTGAGACCAGTATTAGTTTCCGATATACCACTGCAGGATCAAAGTATCCCTTGGACCTTCACATTGACGATGAAACACAGAAATCGCATCGGAATGAAATACAAAAGGCACAATGCCGCCTTAAGTAAAAGAATACAGACTCTACTTACAGTCGGTGCTTTGAGCATTCCCTGTGAGACCAGTATTAGTATCCGATACACCACTGCAGAATCAATGTATTCCTTGGACATACACATTGATGATGAAACACTGAAATTACATCGGACTTAAATACAAAAGGAACAATGTCGCCTTAAGTACAAGAATAGAGACACTTCTTACTGTCGGTGTTTTGAGCATTCCCTCTGAGACCAGTATTAGTTTCCGATACACCACTGCAGGTCCAATGTATTCCTTGGACCTTCACATTGACGATGAAACACAGAAATGGCATCGGCATGAAATACAAAGGGCGCAATGCCGCCTTTAGTACAAGAATAGACACTCTTCTTACAGTTGGTGCTTTGAGCATACCCTGTGAGACCAGTATTAGTTTCCGATACACCATTGCAGGTTCAGTGTATTTCTTGGACTTTCACATCGACGATGAAACACAGAAAAGGCATCGGAATTAAATACAAAGGGCACAATGCCGACTTAAGTACAAGAATAGACACTCTTCTTACAGTCCGTGCTTTGAGCGTTCCCTGTGAGACCAGTATTAGTATCCGGTCCACCACTTCAGGTTAAATGTATTCCTTGGAGATACACATCGACGATGAAACACAGAGATGGCATCGGAAATAAATACAAAGGGCACAATGCCGCCGTAAGTACAACAATAGTGACACTTCTTACAGTCGGTGCTTTGAGCATTCCCTGTGAGACCAGTATTAGTATCAGATACACCTCTGAGTGTTCAATGTATTCCTTGGACATACACATTGACGATGAAACTCTGAAATTACATCGGAATTAAATACAAAAGGAACAATGTCGCCTTAGGTACAAGAATAGAGACACTTCTTACTGTAGGTGTTTTGAGCATTCCCTCTGAGACCAGTATTAGTTTCCGATACACCACTGCAGGTCCAATGTATTCCTTGGACCTTCACATTGACGATGAAACACAGAAATGGCATCGGAATGAAATACAAAGGGCGCAATGCCGCCTTTAGTACAAGAATAGACACTCTTCTTACAGTCGGTGCTTTGAGCATTCCCTGTGAGACCAGTATTAGTTTCCGATACACCACTGCTGGTTCAATGTATTCCTTGGAAATACGCATTGACGATGAAACACTGAAATTACATCGGAATTAAATACAACGGGCACAATGACGCCTTAAGTACAAGCAGAGTGAGACTTCTTAGAGTCTGTGATTTGATCCTATCCTGTGCGACCCGTATTAGTTTCCGATACGCCACCGCAGGTTCAATGTATTCCTTGGACCTTCACATTGACGATTACACACAGAAATCGCATCGGAATTAAATACAAAAGGCACAATGCCGTCTTAAGTACAAGAATAGAGACTCTTCTTATAGTCGGTGCTTTGAGCATTCCCTGTGAGACCAGTATTAGTTTCCGATACACCACTGCAGGTTCAGTGTATTACTTGGACTTTCACATCGACAATGAAACACAAAAATGACACCGGAAATAAATACAAAGGGCACAATGCCGCCATAAGTACAAGAATAGACACTCTTCTTACAGTTGGTGCTTCGAGCACTCCCTGTGAGACCAGTATTAGTTTCCGATACACCACTGCAGGTTCAATGTATTCCTTGGACTTCCACATTAACGATGAAACACAGAAATCGCATCGGAATTAAATACAAAAGGCACAATGCCGCCTTAAGTACAAGAATACAGACTCTACTTACAGTCGGTGCTTTGAGCATTCCCTGTGAGACCAGTATTAGTTTCCGATACACCACTGCAGGTTCAATGTATTCCTTGGACCTTCACATTGACGATGAAACACAGAAATCGCATCGGAATTAAATACAAAAAGGCACAATGCCGCCTTAAGTACAAGTATAGTGACTCTTCTTACAGTCGGTGCTTTGAGCATTCCCTGCGAGACCAGTATTAGTATCCGGTACACCACTTCAGGTTCAAAGTATTCCTTGGTGATACACATCGACGATAAAACACAGAAATGGCATCGGAATTAAATACAAAGGGCACAATGCCGCCTTAAGTACAAGAATAGAGACTCTTCTTACTGTCGGGGCCTTGAGCATTCCCTGTGAGACCAGTATTAGTATCCGATACACCACTGAGTGTTCAATGTATTCCTTGGACATACACATTGACGATGAAACACTGAAATTACATCGGAATTAAATACAAAAGGAACAATATCGCCTTAAGTACAAGAATAGAGACACTTCTTACTGTCGGTGTTTTGAGCATTCCCTGTGAGTCCAGTATTAGTTTCCGATACACCACTGCAGGTCCAATGTATTCCTTGGACCTTCACATTGACGATGAAACATAGAAATCGCATCGGAATTAAATACAAAAGGCACAATGCCGCCTTAAGTACAAGAATAGAGACTCTTCTTACAGTCGGTGCTTTGAGCATTCCCTGTGAGACCAGTATTAGTTTCCGATTCACCACTGCAGGTTCAATGTATACCTTGGACCTTCACATTGACGATGAAACGCAGAAATCGCATCGGAATTAAATACAAAAGGCACAATGCCGCCTTAAGTACATGAATAGAGACTCTTCTTACAGTCGGTGTTTTGAGCATTCCCTGTGAGACCAGTATTAATTTCCGATACACCACTGGAGGTTCAGTGTATTCCTTGTACTGTCACATCGACGATGAAACACAGAAATGGCATCGGAATTAAATACAAAGGGCGCAATGCCGCCTTTAGTACAAGAATAGACACTCTTCTTACAGTCGGTGCTTTGAGCATTCCCAGTGAGACCAGTATTAGTTTCCGATACACCACTGCAGGTTCAATGTATTCCTTGGAAATACACATTGACGATGAAACACTGAAATTACATCGGAATTAAATACAAAGGGCACAATGATGCCTTAAGTACAAGCATGGTGAGACTTCTTAGAGTCTGTGTTTTGATCCTTTCCTGTGTGATCCGTATTTGTGTCCGATACGCCACTGCACGTTCAATGTATACCTTGGACCATCAAATTGACGATTACACACAGAAATCGCATCGGAATTAAATACAAAAGGAACAATGCCGCCTTAAGTACAAGAATAGAGACTCTTCTTACAGTCGGTGCTATGAGCATTCCCTGTGAGACCAGTATTAGTTTCCGATACACCACTGCAGGTTCAGTGTATTCCTTGGACTTTCACATCGACGATGCAACACAGAAATGGGATCGGAAATAAATACAAAGGGCACAATGCCGCCCTACGTACAGGAACAGACACTCTTCTTACAGTCGGTGCTTTGAGCATTCCCTGTGAGACCAGATTTAGTTTCCGATACACCACAGCAGGTTCAATGTATTCCTTGGACCTTCACATTGACGATGAAACACAGAAATCGCATCGGAATTAAATACAAAAGGCACAATGCCGCCTTAAGTACAAGAATACAGACTCTACTTACAGTCGGTGCTTTGAGCATTCCCTGTGAGACCAGTATTAGTTTCCGATACACCACTGCAGGTTCAGTGTATTCCTTAGACTTTCACATCGACGATGAATCACAGAAATGGCATTGGAATTAAATACAAAGGGCACAATGCCGGCTTAAGTACTATAATAGACACTCTTCTTACAGTCGGTGCTTTGAGCATTCCCTGTGAGACCAGTATTAGTTTCCGATACACCACTGCAGGTTCAATGTATTCCTTGGACCTTCACATTGACGATGAAACACAGAAATCGCATCGGAGTTAAATACAAAAGGCACAATGCCACCTTAAGTACAAGAATACAGACTCTTCTTACAGTCGGTGCTTTGACCATTCCCTGTGAGACCAGTATTAGTTTCCGATACACCACTGCAGGCTCAATGTATTCCTTGGACCTTCACATTGACGATTATACACAGAAATCGCTTCGGAATTAAATACAAAAGGCACAATGCCGCCTTAAGTACAAGGATAGAGTCTCTTCTTACCGTCGGTGCTTTGAGCATTCCCTGTGAGACCAGTATTAGTTTCCGATACATCACTGCTGGTTCAATGTATTCCTTGGAAATACGCATTGACGATGAAACACTGAAATTACATCGGAATTAAATACAAACGGCACAATGACGCCTTACGTACAAGCAGAGTGAGACTTCTTAGAGTCTGTGTTATGATCCTTTCCTGTGCGACCCGTATTAGCTTCCGATACGCCACTGCTGGTTCAATGTATTCCTTGGAGCTTCACATTGACGATTACACACAGAAATCGCATCGGAATTAAATACAAAAGGCACAATGCCGTCTTAAGTACAAGAATAGAGACTCTTCTTATAGTCGGTGCTTTGAGCCTTCCCTGTGAGACCAGTATTAGTTTCCGATACACTACTGCAGGATCAGTGTATTCCTTGGACTTTCACATCGACGATGAAACACAGAAATGGCATCGGAATTAAATACAAAGGGCACAATGCCGCCATAAGTAAGAGAATAGACACTCGTCTTACAGTCGGTGCTTTGAGCATTCCCTGTGAGACCAGTATTAGTTTCCGATACACCACTGCAGGTTCAATGTATTCCTTGGACTTTCACATTTACGATGAAACACAGAAATCACATCGGAATTAAATACTAAAGGCACAAAGTACAAGAATACGGACTCTACTTTCATTCGGTGCTTTGAGCATTCCCTGTGAGACCAGTATTAGTTTCCGATACACCACTGCAGGTTCAATGTATTCCTTGGACCTTCACATTGACGATGAAACACAGAAATCGCATCGGAATTAAATACAAAAAGGCACAATGCCGCCTTAAGTACAAGGATAGTGACTCTTCTTACAGTCGGTGCTTTGAGCATTCCCTGTGAGACCAGTATTAGTATCCGATACACCACTGAGTGTTCAATGTATTCCTTGGACATACACATTGACGATGAAACACTGAAATTACATCGGAATTAAATGCAAAAGGAACAATGTCGCCTTAAGTACATGAATAGAGACTCTTCTTACAGTCTGTGCTTTGAGCATTCCCTGTGAGACCAGTATTAATTTCCGATACACCACTGCAGGTTCAGTGTATTCCTTGTACTTTCACATCGACGATGAAACACAGAAATGGCATCGGAATTAAATACAAAAGGTGCAATGCCGCCTTTAGTACAAGAATAGACACTCTTCTTACAGTCGGTGATTTGAGCATTCCCTGTGAGACCAGTATTAGTTTCCGTTACACCACTGCAGGTTCCATGTATTCCTTTTAAATACACATTGACGATGAAACACTGAAATTACATCGGAATTAAATACAAAAGGAACAATGCCGCCTTAAGTACAAGAATACAGACTCTTCTTACAGTCGGTGCTTTGACCATTCCCTGTGAGACCAGTATTAGTTTCCGATACACCACTGCAGGTTCAATGTATTCCTTGGACCTTCACATTGACGATTATACACAGAAATCGCTTCGGAATTAAATACAAAAGGCACAATGCCGCCTTAAGTACAAGGATAGAGGCTCTTCTTACTGTCGGTGCTTTGAGGATTCCCTGTGAGACCAGTATTAGTTTCCGATACATCACTGCTGGTTCAATGTATTCCTTGGAAATACGCATTGACGATGAAACACTGAAATTACATCGGAATTAAATACAAAGGGCACAATGACGCCTTACGTACAAGCAGAGTGAGACTTCTTAGAGTCTGTGTTATGATCCTTTCCTGTGCGACCCGTATTAGTTTCCGATACGCCACTGCTGGTTCAATGTATTCCTTGGAGCTTCACATTGACGATTACACACAGAAATCGCATCGGAATTAAATACAAAAGGCACAATGCCGTCTTAAGTACAAGAATAGAGACTCTTCTTATAGTCGGTGCTTTGAGCCTTCCCTGTGAGACCAGTATTAGTTTCCGATACACCACTGCAGGTTCAATGTATTCCTTGGACCTTCACATTGACGATGAAACACAGAAATCGCATAGGAATTAAATACAAAAAGGCACAATGCCGCCTTAAGTACAAGGATAGTGACTCTTCTTACAGTCGGTGCTTTGAGCATTCCCTGTGAGACCTGTATTAGGCACAATGCCGCCTTAAGTACAAGGATAGAGTCTCTTCTTACCGTCGGTGCTTTGAGCATTCCCTGTGAGACCAGTATTAGTTTCCGATACATCACTGCTGGTTCAATGTATTCCTTGGAAATACGCATTGACGATGAAACACTGAAATTACATCGGAATTAAATACAAAGGGCACAATGACGCCTTACGTACAAGCAGAGTGAGACTTCTTAGAGTCTGTGTTATGATCCTTTCCTGTGCGACCCGTATTAGCTTCCGATACGCCACTGCTGGTTCAATGTATTCCTTGGAGCTTCACATTGACGATTACACACAGAAATCGCATCGGAATTAAATACAAAAGGCACAATGCCGTCTTAAGTACAAGAATAGAGACTCTTCTTATAGTCGGTGCTTTGAGCCTTCCCTGTGAGACCAGTATTAGTTTCCGATACACTACTGCAGGATCAGTGTATTCCTTGGACTTTCATATCGACGATGAAACACAGAAATGGCATCGGAATTAAATACAAAGGGCACAATCCCGCCATAAGTAAGAGAATAGACACTCGTCTTACAGTCGGTGCTTTGAGCATTCCCTGTGAGACCAGTATTAGTTTCCGATACACCACTGCAGGTTCAATGTATTCCTTGGACTTTCACATTTACGATGAAACACAGAAATCACATCGGAATTAAATACTAAAGGCACAAAGTACAAGAATACGGACTCTACTTTCATTCGGTGCTTTGAGCATTCCCTGTGAGACCAGTATTAGTTTCCGATACACCACTGCAGGTTCAATGTATTCCTTGGACCTTCACATTGACGATGAAACACAGAAATCGCATCGGAATTAAATACAAAAAGGCACAATGCCGCCTTAAGTACAAGGATAGTGACTCTTCTTACAGTCGGTGCTTTGAGCATTCCCTGTGAGACCAGTATTAGTATCCGATACACCACTGAGTGTTCAATGTATTCCTTGGACATACACATTGACGATGAAACACTGAAATTACATCGGAATTAAATACAAAAGGAACAATGTCGCCTTAAGTACATGAATAGAGACTCTTCTTACAGTCTGTGCTTTGAGCATTCCCTGTGAGACCAGTATTAATTTCCGATACACCACTGCAGGTTCAGTGTATTCCTTGTACTTTCACATCGACGATGAAACACAGAAATGGCATCGGAATTAAATACAAAAGGTGCAATGCCGCCTTTAGTACAAGAATAGACACTCTTCTTACAGTCGGTGATTTGAGCATTCCCTGTGAGACCAGTATTAGTTTCCGTTACACCACTGCAGGTTCCATGTATTCCTTTTAAATACACATTGACGATGAAACACTGAAATTACATCGGAATTAAATACAAAAGGAACAATGCCGCCTTAAGTAGAAGAATAGAGACTCTTCTTGCAGTCGGTGCAATGAGCATTCCCTGTGAGACCAGTATTAGTTACCGATACAACACTGCAGGTTCAGTGTATTCCTTGGAGTTTCACATCGACGATGCAACACAGAAATGGCATCGGAAATAAATACAAAGGGCACAAAGCCGCCTTAAGTACAAGGATAGAGGCTCTTCTTACAGTCGGTGATTTGAGCATTCCCTGTGAGACCAGTATTAGTTTCCGTTACACCACTGCAGGTTCCATGTATTCCTTTTAAATACACATTGACGATGAAACACTGAAATTACATCGGAATTAAATACAAAAGGAACAATGCCGCCTTAAGTACAAGAATACAGACTCTTCTTACAGTCGGTGCTTTGACCATTCCCTGTGAGACCAGTATTAGTTTCCGATACACCACTGCAGGTTCAATGTATTCCTTGGACATTCACATTGACGATTATACACAGAAATCGCTTCGGAATTAAATACAAAAGGCACAATGCCGCCTTAAGTACAAGGATAGAGGCTCTTCTTACGGTCGGTGCTTTGAGGATTCCCTGTGAGACCAGTATTAGTTTCCGATACATCACTGCAGGTTCAATGTATTCCTTGGAAATACGCATTGACGATGAAACACTGAAATTACATCGGCATTAAATACAAAGGGCACAATGACGCCTTACGTACAAGCAGAGTGAGACTTCTTAGAGTCTGTGTTATGATCCTTTCCTGTGCGACCCGTATTAGTTTCCGATACGCCACAGCTGGTTCAATGTATTCCTTGGAGCTTCACATTGACGATTACACACAGAAATCGCATCGGAATTAAATACAAAAGGCACAATGCCGTCTTAAGTACAAGAATAGAGACTCTTCTTATAGTCGGTGCTTTGAGCCTTCCCTGTGAGACCAGTATTAGTTTCCGATACACCACTGCAGGTTCAATGTATTCCTTGGACCTTCACGTTGACGTTGAAACACAGAAATCGCATCGGAATTAAATACAAAAAGGCACAATGCCGTCTTAAGTACAAGGATAGTGACTCTTCTTACAGTCGGTGCTTTGAGCATTCCCTGTGAGACCTGTATTAGTATCCGGTACACCACTTCAGGTTAAATGTATTCCTTGGAGATACACATCGACGATGAAACACAGAGATGGCGTCGGAATTAATTACAAAGGGCACAATGCCGCCTTAAGTACAAGAATAGAGACTCTTCTTACAGTCGGTGCTTTGAGCATTCCCTGTGAGACCAGTATTAGTATCCGATACACCACTGAGTGTTCAATGTATTCCTTGGACATACACATTGACGATGAAACACTGAAATTACATCGGAATTAAATACAAAAGGAACAATGTCGCCTTAAGTACAAGAATAGAGACACTTCTTACTGTCGGTGTTTTGAGCATTCCCTCTGAGACCAGTATTAGTTTCCGATACACCTCTGCAGGTCCAATGTATTCCTTGGACCTTCATATTGACGATGAAACACAGATATCGCATAGGAATTAAATACAAACGGCACAATGTCGCCTTAAGTACATGAATAGAGACTCTTCTTACAGTCGGTGCTTTGAGCATTCCCTGTGAGACCAGTATTAATTTCCGATACACCACTGCAGGGTCAGTGTATTCCTTGTACTTTCACATCGACGATGAAACACAGAAATGGCATCGGAATTAAATACAAAAGGTGCAATGCCGCCTTTAGTACAAGAATAGACACTCTTCTTACAGTCGGTGATTTGAGCATTCCCTGTGAGACCAATATTAGTTTCCGTTACACCACTGCAGGTTCCAGTATTCCTTTTAAATACACATTGACGATGAAACACTGAAATTACATCGGAATTAAATACAAAAGGAACAATGCCGCCTTAAGTACAAGAATAGAGACTCTTCTTACAGTCGGTGCAATGAGCATTCCCTGTGAGACCAGTATTAGTTACCGATACACCACTGCAGGTTCAGTGTATTCCTTGGAGTTTCACATCGACGATGCAACACAGAAATGGCATCGGAATTAAATACAAAGGGCACAATGCTGCCTTAAGTACAAGAATAGAGACTCTTCTTACAGTCGGTGCTTTGAGCATTCCCTGTGAGACCAGTATTAGTTTCCGATACACCACTGCAGGTTCAATGTATTCCTTGGACCTTCTCATTGACGATGAAAGACAGAAATAGCATCGGAATTAAATACAAACGGCCCAATGCCGCCTTAAGTACAAGAATAGAGACTCTTCCATCAGTCGGTGCTTTGAGCATTCCCTGTGAGACCAGTATTAGTTTCCGATACACCACTGCAGGTTCAATGTTTTCCTTGGACCTTCACATTGACGATTATATACAGAAATCGCATCGGAATTAAATACAAAAGGCACAATGCCGCCTTAAGTACTAGGATAGAGACTCTTCATACAGTCGGTGCTTTGAGCTTCCCCTGTAAGACCAGTACTAGTTTCCGATACACCACTGCAGGTTCAATGTATTCCTTGGACCTTTACATTGACGATGAAACACAGAAATCGCATCGGAATTAAATACAAAAGTCACAATGCCGCCTTAAGTACAAGAATACAGACTCCACTAACAGTCTGTGCTTTGAGCATTCCCTGTGAGACCAGTATTAGTATCCGATACACCACTGCTAGTTCAATGTATTCCTTGGAAATACGCATTGACGATGAAACACTGAAATTACATAGGAATTAAATACAGAGGGCACAATAACGCCTTAAGTACAAGCATAGTGAGACTACTTAGAGTCTGTGTTTTGATCCTTTCCTGTGCGACCCGTATTAGTTTCTGATACGTCACTGCAGGTTCACCGTATTCCTTGGATCTTCACATTGACGATTAAACACAGATATCGCATCGGAATTAAATACAAAAGGCACAATGCCGTCTTAAGTACAAGAATAGAGTCTCTTCTTATAGTCGGTGCTTTGAGCATTCCCTGTGTGACCAGTATTAGCTTCCGATACACCACTGCAGGTTCAGTGTATTCCTTGGACTTTCTCATCGACGATAAAACACAGAAATGGCATAGGAATTAAATACAAAGGGCACAATGCCGCCTTAAGGACAAGAATAGACACTCTTCTCACAGTCGGTGATTTGAGCATTCCCTGTGAGACCAGTATTAGTTTCCGATACACCACTGAGTGTTCAATGTATTCCTTGGATATACACACTGACGATGAAACACTGAAATTACTTCGGAATTAAATACAAAAGGAACAATGTTGCCTTAAGTACAAGAATAGAGAATCTTCTTACTGTCGGTGCTTTGAGCTTTCCCTCTGAGACCAGTATTAGTTTCCGATACACCACTGCAGGTCCAATGTATTCCCTGGACCTTCCCATTGACGATTAAATCATTGAAATCGCATCGGAATTAAATACAAAAGGCACAATGCCGCCTTAAGTACAAGAATAGAGACTCTTCTTACAGTCGGAGCTTTGAGCATTCCCTGTGAGACCAGTATTAGTTTCCGATTCACCACTGCAGGTTCAATGTATACCTTGGACCTTCACATTGACGATGAAACCCAGAAATCGCATCGGAATTAAATTCAAAATGCACAATGCCGCCTTAAGTACAAGAATACAGACTCTACTTACAGTCGGTGCTTTGAGCTTTCCTGAGAGACCAGTATTAGTTTCCGATACACCACTGCAGGTTCAGTGTATTCCTTGGACCTTCACATCGGCGATGAAACACAGAAATGGCATCGGAATTAAATACAAAGGGCACAATGCCGCCTTAAGTACAAGAATAGACACTCTTCTTACAGTCGGTGCTTTGAGCATTCCCTGTGAGACCAGTATTAGTTTCCGATACACCACTGCAGGTTCAATGTATTCCTTGGACGTTCACATTGACGATGAAAGACAGAAATCGCATCGGAATTAAATACAAACGGCCCAATGCCGCCTTAAGTACAAGAATAGAGACTCTACTAACAGTCGGTGCTTTGAGCATTCCCTGTGAGACCAGTATTAGTTTCCGATACACCACTGCAGGTTCAATGTATTCCTTGGACTTTCACATTGACGATTATACACAGAAATCGCATCGGAATTTAATACAAAAGTCACAATGCCGCCTTAAGTACAAGAATAGAGACTCTTCATGCAGGCGGTGCTTTGAGCATTCCCTGTAAGACCAGTATTAGTTTCCGATACACCACTGCAGGTTCAATGTATTCCTTGGACCTTCACATTGACGATGAAACACTGAAATTGCATCGGAATTTAATACAAAAGGAACAATGCCGCCTTAAGTACAAGAATAGAGACTGTTCTTACTGTCGGTGCTTTGAGCATTCCCTCTGAGACCAGTATTAGTTTCCGATACACCACTGCTGGTTCAATGTATTCCTTGGATATACACATTGACGATGAAACACTGAAATTACATCGGAATTAAATACAAAGGGCACAATAACGCATTAAGTACAAGCAGAGTGAGACTTCTTAGAGTCTGTGTTTTGATCCTTTCCTGTGCGACCCGTATTAGTTTCCGATACGCCACTGCATGTTCAATATATTCCTTGGACCTACACATTGACGATTACACACAGAAATCGCATTGGAATGAAATACAATAGGCACAATGCCGTCTTAAGTACAAGAATAGAGACTCTTCTTACAGTCGGTGCTTTGAGCATTCCCTGTGAGACCAGTATTAGTTTCCGATTTACCACTGCAGGTTCAATGTATACCTTGGACCATCACATTGACGATCATACACAGAAATCGCATCGGAATTAAATACAAAAGGCACAATGCCGCCTTAAGTACAAGAATAGAGACTCTTCTTACAGACGGTGCTTTGAGCATTGCCTGTGAGACCAGTATTAGTTTCCGATACACCACTGCAGGTTCAATGTATTCCTTGGACCTTCACATTGACGATGAAAGACAGAAATCGCCTCGGAATTAAATACAAAAGGCCCAATGCCGCCTTAAGTACAAGAATAGAGACTCTTCCTACGGTCGGTGCCTATAGCATTCCCTGTGAGACCAGTATTAGTTTCCGATACACCACTGCAGGTTCAATGTATTCCTTGGACATACACATAGACGATCAAACACACAAAAAGGCATCGGAAGTAAATACAAAGGGCACAATGCCGCCTTAAGTACAAGAATAGATACTCTTCTTACAGTCGGTGCTTTGAGCATTCCCTGTGAGACCAGTATTAGTTTCCGATATACCACTGCAGGATCAAAGTATCCCTTGGACCTTCACATTGACGATGAAACACAGAAATCGCATCGGAATGAAATACAAAAGGCACAATGCCGCCTTAAGTAAAAGAATACAGACTCTACTTACAGTCGGTGCTTTGAGCATTCCCTGTGAGACGAGTATTAGTTTCCGATACACCACTGCAGGTTCAATGTATTCCTTGGACCTTCACATTGACGATGAAACACAGAAATCGCATCGGAATTAAATACATAAAAGGCACAATGCCGCCTTAAGTACAAGAATAGAGACTCTTCTTACAGTCGGTGCTTTGAGCATTCCCTGTGAGACCAGTATTAGTATCCGATACACCACTGCAGGTTCAATGTATTCCTTGGACATACACATTGACGATAAATCACTGAAATTACATGGGAATTAAATACAAAAGGAACAATGTCACCTTAAGTACCAGAATAGAGACTCTTCTTCCTGTCGGTGTTTTGAGCATTCCCTCTGAGACCAGTATTAGTTTCCGATACACCACTGCATGTCCAATGTATTCCTTGGACCATCACATTGACGTTGAAACACAGAAATCGCATCGGAATTAAATACAAAAGGCATAATGAAGCCCTAAGTACAACAATAGAGACTCTTCTTACAGTCGGTGCTTTGAGCATTCCCTGAGAGACCAGTATTAATATCCGATACACTACTGCGGGTGCAATGTATTCCTTAGACATTCACATTGACGATGAACACAGAAATCGGATCTGAATTAAATACCAAAGGCACGATGCCGCCTTAAGTACATGAATAGAGCCTATTCTCACAGCCGGTGCGTCGAGTATTCCCTGTGAGACCAGTATTAGTTTCCGATACACCACTGCAGGTTCAATGTATTCCTTGGAAATACACATTGTCGATGAAACACTGAAATTACATCGGAATTAAATACAAAGGGCACAATGAAGCCTTAAGTACAAGCAGAGTGAGACTTCTTAGAGTCTGTGTTTTGATCCTTTCCTGTGTGACCCCGATTAGTTTCCGATACGCCACTGCAGGTTCAATGTATTCCTTGGACCTTCACATTGGCGATTACACACAGAAATCGCATCGGAATTAAATACAAAATGAACAATGCCGCCTTAAGTACAAGAATAGAGACTCTTCTTACAGTCGGTGCTTTGAGCATTCCCTGTGAGACCAGTATTAGTTTCAGATACACCACTGCAGGTTCAGTGTATTCCTTGGACTTTCACAGGGACGATGCAACACATAAATGGCATCGGAAATAAATACAAACGGGCACAATGCCGCCTTGAGTACAAGAATAGACACTCTTCTTACAGTCGGTGCTTATAGCATTCCCTGTGAGACCAGTATTAGTTTCCGATACACCACTGCAGGTTCAATGTATTCCTTGGACGTTCACATTGACGAAGAAACACAGAAATCGCATGGGAATTAAATACAAAAGGCACAATGCCGCCTTAAGTACAAGAATACAGTCACTACTTACATTCGGTGTTTTGAGCATTCCCTGTGAGACCAGTATTAGTTTCCGATACACCACTGCAGGTTCAGTGTATTCCTTGGACTTTCACATCGACGATGAAAGACAGAAATCGCATCGGAATTAAATACAAACGACCCAATTCCACCTTAAGTACAAGAATAGAAACTATTCTTACAGTCGGTGCTTTGAGCATTCCCTGTGAGACCAGTATTAGTTTCCGATACACCACTGCAGGTTCAAAGTATTCCTTGGACCTTCACATTGACGATTATACACAGAAATGGCATCGGAATTAAATACAAAAGGCTCAATGCCGCCTTAAGTACAAGAATAGAGACTCTTCATACAGTCGGTGCTTTGAGCATTCCCTGTAAGACCAGTATTAGTTTCCGATACACCACTGCAGCTTCAATGTATTCCTTGGACCTTCGCATTGACGATGAAACACAGAAATCGCATCGGAATTAAATACAAACAGCACAATGCAGCCTTAAGTACAGGAATACAGACTCTACTTACAGTCTGTGCTTTGAGCATTCCCTGTGAGACCAGTATTAGTATCCGATACACCACTGCAGATTCAATGTATTCCTTGGACATACACATTGATGATGAAACACAGAAATTACATCGGAATTAAATACTAAAGGAACAATGCCGCCTTAAGTACAAGAATAGAGACTCTTCTTACTGTCGGTGTTTTGAGCGTTCCCTGTGAGACCAGTATTAGTTTCCGATACACCACTGCTGGTTCAATGTATTCCTTGGAAATACGCATTGACGATGAAACACTGAAATTACATCGGAATTAAATACAAAGGGCACAATGACGCCTTAAGTACAAGCAGAGTGAGACTTCTTAGAGTCTGTGTTTTGATCCTTTCCTGTGCGACCCGTATTAGTTTCCGATACGACACTGCAGGTTCAATGTATTCCTTGGACCTTCACATTGACGATTACACACAGAAATCGCATCGGAATTAAATAAAAAGGGCACAATGCCGTCTTAAGTACAAGAATAGAGACTCTTCTTATAGTCGGTGCTTTGAGCATTACCTGTGAGACCAGTATTAGTTTCCGATACACCACTGCAGGTTCAATGTATTCCTTGGACTTTCACATTGACGATGAAACACAGAAATCGCATCGGAATTAAATACAAAAGGCACAATGCCGCCTTAAGTAAAAGAATACAGACTCTACTTACTGTCGGTGCTTTGAGCATTCCCTGTGAGACCAGTATTAGTTTCCGATACACCACTGCAGGTTCAATGTATTCCTTGGACCTTCACATTGACGATGAATCACAGAAATCGCATCGGAATTAAATACAAGAAAGCACAATGCCGCCTTAAGTACAAGAATAATGACTCTTCTTACTGTCGGTGCTTTGAGCATTCCCTGTGAGAATAGTATTAGTATCCGGTACACCACTTCAGGTTCAATGTATTCCTTGGAGATACACATCGACGATGAAACACAGAAATGGCATCGGAATTAAATACAAAGGGCACAATGCCGCCTTAAGTACAAGAATAGAGACTCTTCTTACAGTCGGTGCTTTGAGCATTCCCTGTGAGACCAGTATCAGTATCCGATACAAGACTGAGTGTTCAATGTATTCCTTGGACATACACATTGACGATGAAACACTGAAATTACATGGGAATTAAATACAAAAGGAACATTGTCACCTTAAGTACAAGAATAGAGACTCTTCTTACTGTCGGTGTTTTGAGCGTTCCCTGTGAGACCAGTATTAGTTTCTGATACACCACTGCAGGTTCAAAGTATTCCTTGGACCTTCACATTGACGATTATACACAGAAATGGCATCGGAATTAAATACAAAAGGCTCAATGCCGCCTTAAGTACAAGAATAGAGACTCTTCATACAGTCGGTGCTTTGAGCCTTCCCTGTGAGACCAGTATTAGTTTCCGATACACCACTGCAGGTTCAATGTATTCCTTGGACCTTCACGTTGACGTTGAAACACAGAAATCGCATCGGAATTAAATACAAAAAGGCACAATGCCGTCTTAAGTACAAGGATAGTGACTCTTCTTACAGTCGGTGCTTTGAGCATTCCCTGTGAGACCTGTATTAGTATCCGGTACACCACTTCAGGTTAAATGTATTCCTTGGAGATACACATCGACGATGAAACACAGAGATGGCGTCGGAATTAATTACAAAGGGCACAATGCCGCCTTAAGTACAAGAATAGAGACTCTTCTTACAGTCGGTGCTTTGAGCATTCCCTGTGAGACCAGTATTAGTATCCGATACACCACTGAGTGTTCAATGTATTCCTTGGACATACACATTGACGATGAAACACTGAAATTACATCGGAATTAAATACAAAAGGAACAATGTCGCCTTAAGTACAAGAATAGAGACACTTCTTACTGTCGGTGTTTTGAGCATTCCCTCTGAGACCAGTATTAGTTTCCGATACACCTCTGCAGGTCCAATGTATTCCTTGGACCTTCATATTGACGATGAAACACAGATATCGCATAGGAATTAAATACAAACGGCACAATGTCGCCTTAAGTACATGAATAGAGACTCTTCTTACAGTCGGTGCTTTGAGCATTCCCTGTGAGACCAGTATTAATTTCCGATACACCACTGCAGGGTCAGTGTATTCCTTGTACTTTCACATCGACGATGAAACACAGAAATGGCATCGGAATTAAATACAAAAGGTGCAATGCCGCCTTTAGTACAAGAATAGACACTCTTCTTACAGTCGGTGATTTGAGCATTCCCTGTGAGACCAATATTAGTTTCCGTTACACCACTGCAGGTTCCAGTATTCCTTTTAAATACACATTGACGATGAAACACTGAAATTACATCGGAATTAAATACAAAAGGAACAATGCCGCCTTAAGTACAAGAATAGAGACTCTTCTTACAGTCGGTGCAATGAGCATTCCCTGTGAGACCAGTATTAGTTACCGATACACCACTGCAGGTTCAGTGTATTCCTTGGAGTTTCACATCGACGATGCAACACAGAAATGGCATCGGAATTAAATACAAAGGGCACAATGCTGCCTTAAGTACAAGAATAGAGACTCTTCTTACAGTCGGTGCTTTGAGCATTCCCTGTGAGACCAGTATTAGTTTCCGATACACCACTGCAGGTTCAATGTATTCCTTGGACCTTCTCATTGACGATGAAAGACAGAAATAGCATCGGAATTAAATACAAACGGCCCAATGCCGCCTTAAGTACAAGAATAGAGACTCTTCCATCAGTCGGTGCTTTGAGCATTCCCTGTGAGACCAGTATTAGTTTCCGATACACCACTGCAGGTTCAATGTTTTCCTTGGACCTTCACATTGACGATTATATACAGAAATCGCATCGGAATTAAATACAAAAGGCACAATGCCGCCTTAAGTACTAGGATAGAGACTCTTCATACAGTCGGTGCTTTGAGCTTCCCCTGTAAGACCAGTACTAGTTTCCGATACACCACTGCAGGTTCAATGTATTCCTTGGACCTTTACATTGACGATGAAACACAGAAATCGCATCGGAATTAAATACAAAAGTCACAATGCCGCCTTAAGTACAAGAATACAGACTCCACTAACAGTCTGTGCTTTGAGCATTCCCTGTGAGACCAGTATTAGTATCCGATACACCACTGCTAGTTCAATGTATTCCTTGGAAATACGCATTGACGATGAAACACTGAAATTACATAGGAATTAAATACAGAGGGCACAATAACGCCTTAAGTACAAGCATAGTGAGACTACTTAGAGTCTGTGTTTTGATCCTTTCCTGTGCGACCCGTATTAGTTTCTGATACGTCACTGCAGGTTCACCGTATTCCTTGGATCTTCACATTGACGATTAAACACAGATATCGCATCGGAATTAAATACAAAAGGCACAATGCCGTCTTAAGTACAAGAATAGAGTCTCTTCTTATAGTCGGTGCTTTGAGCATTCCCTGTGTGACCAGTATTAGCTTCCGATACACCACTGCAGGTTCAGTGTATTCCTTGGACTTTCTCATCGACGATAAAACACAGAAATGGCATAGGAATTAAATACAAAGGGCACAATGCCGCCTTAAGGACAAGAATAGACACTCTTCTCACAGTCGGTGATTTGAGCATTCCCTGTGAGACCAGTATTAGTTTCCGATACACCACTGAGTGTTCAATGTATTCCTTGGATATACACACTGACGATGAAACACTGAAATTACTTCGGAATTAAATACAAAAGGAACAATGTTGCCTTAAGTACAAGAATAGAGAATCTTCTTACTGTCGGTGCTTTGAGCTTTCCCTCTGAGACCAGTATTAGTTTCCGATACACCACTGCAGGTCCAATGTATTCCCTGGACCTTCCCATTGACGATTAAATCATTGAAATCGCATCGGAATTAAATACAAAAGGCACAATGCCGCCTTAAGTACAAGAATAGAGACTCTTCTTACAGTCGGAGCTTTGAGCATTCCCTGTGAGACCAGTATTAGTTTCCGATTCACCACTGCAGGTTCAATGTATACCTTGGACCTTCACATTGACGATGAAACCCAGAAATCGCATCGGAATTAAATTCAAAATGCACAATGCCGCCTTAAGTACAAGAATACAGACTCTACTTACAGTCGGTGCTTTGAGCTTTCCTGAGAGACCAGTATTAGTTTCCGATACACCACTGCAGGTTCAGTGTATTCCTTGGACCTTCACATCGGCGATGAAACACAGAAATGGCATCGGAATTAAATACAAAGGGCACAATGCCGCCTTAAGTACAAGAATAGACACTCTTCTTACAGTCGGTGCTTTGAGCATTCCCTGTGAGACCAGTATTAGTTTCCGATACACCACTGCAGGTTCAATGTATTCCTTGGACGTTCACATTGACGATGAAAGACAGAAATCGCATCGGAATTAAATACAAACGGCCCAATGCCGCCTTAAGTACAAGAATAGAGACTCTACTAACAGTCGGTGCTTTGAGCATTCCCTGTGAGACCAGTATTAGTTTCCGATACACCACTGCAGGTTCAATGTATTCCTTGGACTTTCACATTGACGATTATACACAGAAATCGCATCGGAATTTAATACAAAAGTCACAATGCCGCCTTAAGTACAAGAATAGAGACTCTTCATGCAGGCGGTGCTTTGAGCATTCCCTGTAAGACCAGTATTAGTTTCCGATACACCACTGCAGGTTCAATGTATTCCTTGGACCTTCACATTGACGATGAAACACTGAAATTGCATCGGAATTTAATACAAAAGGAACAATGCCGCCTTAAGTACAAGAATAGAGACTGTTCTTACTGTCGGTGCTTTGAGCATTCCCTCTGAGACCAGTATTAGTTTCCGATACACCACTGCTGGTTCAATGTATTCCTTGGATATACACATTGACGATGAAACACTGAAATTACATCGGAATTAAATACAAAGGGCACAATAACGCATTAAGTACAAGCAGAGTGAGACTTCTTAGAGTCTGTGTTTTGATCCTTTCCTGTGCGACCCGTATTAGTTTCCGATACGCCACTGCATGTTCAATATATTCCTTGGACCTACACATTGACGATTACACACAGAAATCGCATTGGAATGAAATACAATAGGCACAATGCCGTCTTAAGTACAAGAATAGAGACTCTTCTTACAGTCGGTGCTTTGAGCATTCCCTGTGAGACCAGTATTAGTTTCCGATTTACCACTGCAGGTTCAATGTATACCTTGGACCATCACATTGACGATCATACACAGAAATCGCATCGGAATTAAATACAAAAGGCACAATGCCGCCTTAAGTACAAGAATAGAGACTCTTCTTACAGACGGTGCTTTGAGCATTGCCTGTGAGACCAGTATTAGTTTCCGATACACCACTGCAGGTTCAATGTATTCCTTGGACCTTCACATTGACGATGAAAGACAGAAATCGCCTCGGAATTAAATACAAAAGGCCCAATGCCGCCTTAAGTACAAGAATAGAGACTCTTCCTACGGTCGGTGCCTATAGCATTCCCTGTGAGACCAGTATTAGTTTCCGATACACCACTGCAGGTTCAATGTATTCCTTGGACATACACATAGACGATCAAACACACAAAAAGGCATCGGAAGTAAATACAAAGGGCACAATGCCGCCTTAAGTACAAGAATAGATACTCTTCTTACAGTCGGTGCTTTGAGCATTCCCTGTGAGACCAGTATTAGTTTCCGATATACCACTGCAGGATCAAAGTATCCCTTGGACCTTCACATTGACGATGAAACACAGAAATCGCATCGGAATGAAATACAAAAGGCACAATGCCGCCTTAAGTAAAAGAATACAGACTCTACTTACAGTCGGTGCTTTGAGCATTCCCTGTGAGACGAGTATTAGTTTCCGATACACCACTGCAGGTTCAATGTATTCCTTGGACCTTCACATTGACGATGAAACACAGAAATCGCATCGGAATTAAATACATAAAAGGCACAATGCCGCCTTAAGTACAAGAATAGAGACTCTTCTTACAGTCGGTGCTTTGAGCATTCCCTGTGAGACCAGTATTAGTATCCGATACACCACTGCAGGTTCAATGTATTCCTTGGACATACACATTGACGATAAATCACTGAAATTACATGGGAATTAAATACAAAAGGAACAATGTCACCTTAAGTACCAGAATAGAGACTCTTCTTCCTGTCGGTGTTTTGAGCATTCCCTCTGAGACCAGTATTAGTTTCCGATACACCACTGCATGTCCAATGTATTCCTTGGACCATCACATTGACGTTGAAACACAGAAATCGCATCGGAATTAAATACAAAAGGCATAATGAAGCCCTAAGTACAACAATAGAGACTCTTCTTACAGTCGGTGCTTTGAGCATTCCCTGAGAGACCAGTATTAATATCCGATACACTACTGCGGGTGCAATGTATTCCTTAGACATTCACATTGACGATGAACACAGAAATCGGATCTGAATTAAATACCAAAGGCACGATGCCGCCTTAAGTACATGAATAGAGCCTATTCTCACAGCCGGTGCGTCGAGTATTCCCTGTGAGACCAGTATTAGTTTCCGATACACCACTGCAGGTTCAATGTATTCCTTGGAAATACACATTGTCGATGAAACACTGAAATTACATCGGAATTAAATACAAAGGGCACAATGAAGCCTTAAGTACAAGCAGAGTGAGACTTCTTAGAGTCTGTGTTTTGATCCTTTCCTGTGTGACCCCGATTAGTTTCCGATACGCCACTGCAGGTTCAATGTATTCCTTGGACCTTCACATTGGCGATTACACACAGAAATCGCATCGGAATTAAATACAAAATGAACAATGCCGCCTTAAGTACAAGAATAGAGACTCTTCTTACAGTCGGTGCTTTGAGCATTCCCTGTGAGACCAGTATTAGTTTCAGATACACCACTGCAGGTTCAGTGTATTCCTTGGACTTTCACAGGGACGATGCAACACAGAAATGGCATCGGAAATAAATACAAACGGGCACAATGCCGCCTTGAGTACAAGAATAGACACTCTTCTTACAGTCGGTGCTTATAGCATTCCCTGTGAGACCAGTATTAGTTTCCGATACACCACTGCAGGTTCAATGTATTCCTTGGACGTTCACATTGACGAAGAAACACAGAAATCGCATGGGAATTAAATACAAAAGGCACAATGCCGCCTTAAGTACAAGAATACAGTCACTACTTACATTCGGTGTTTTGAGCATTCCCTGTGAGACCAGTATTAGTTTCCGATACACCACTGCAGGTTCAGTGTATTCCTTGGACTTTCACATCGACGATGAAAGACAGAAATCGCATCGGAATTAAATACAAACGACCCAATTCCACCTTAAGTACAAGAATAGAAACTATTCTTACAGTCGGTGCTTTGAGCATTCCCTGTGAGACCAGTATTAGTTTCCGATACACCACTGCAGGTTCAAAGTATTCCTTGGACCTTCACATTGACGATTATACACAGAAATGGCATCGGAATTAAATACAAAAGGCTCAATGCCGCCTTAAGTACAAGAATAGAGACTCTTCATACAGTCGGTGCTTTGAGCATTCCCTGTAAGACCAGTATTAGTTTCCGATACACCACTGCAGCTTCAATGTATTCCTTGGACCTTCACATTGACGATGAAACACAGAAATCGCATCGGAATTAAATACAAACAGCACAATGCCGCCTTAAGTACAGGAATACAGACTCTACTTACAGTCTGTGCTTTGAGCATTCCCTGTGAGACCAGTATTAGTATCCGATACACCACTGCAGATTCAATGTATTCCTTGGACATACACATTGATGATGAAACACAGAAATTACATCGGAATTAAATACTAAAGGAACAATGCCGCCTTAAGTACAAGAATAGAGACTCTTCTTACTGTCGGTGTTTTGAGCGTTCCCTGTGAGACCAGTATTAGTTTCCGATACACCACTGCAGGTTCAATGTATTCCTTGGACTTTCACATTGACGATGAAACACAGAAATCGCATCGGAATTAAATACAAAAGGCACAATGCCGCCTTAAGTAAAAGAATACAGACTCTACTTACTGTCGGTGCTTTGAGCATTCCCTGTGAGACCAGTATTAGTTTCCGATACACCACTGCAGGTTCAATGTATTCCTTGGACCTTCACATTGACGATGAATCACAGAAATCGCATCGGAATTAAATACAAGAAAGCACAATGCCGCCTTAAGTACAAGAATAATGACTCTTCTTACTGTCGGTGCTTTGAGCATTCCCTGTGAGAATAGTATTAGTATCCGGTACACCACTTCAGGTTCAATGTATTCCTTGGAGATACACATCGACGATGAAACACAGAAATGGCATCGGAATTAAATACAAAGGGCACAATGCCGCCTTAAGTACAAGAATAGAGACTCTTCTTACAGTCGGTGCTTTGAGCATTCCCTGTGAGACCAGTATCAGTATCCGATACAAGACTGAGTGTTCAATGTATTCCTTGGACATACACATTGACGATGAAACACTGAAATTACATGGGAATTAAATACAAAAGGAACATTGTCACCTTAAGTACAAGAATAGAGACTCTTCTTACTGTCGGTGTTTTGAGCGTTCCCTGTGAGACCAGTATTAGTTTCTGATACACCACTGCAGGTTCAAAGTATTCCTTGGACCTTCACATTGACGATTATACACAGAAATGGCATCGGAATTAAATACAAAAGGCTCAATGCCGCCTTAAGTACAAGAATAGAGACTCTTCATAGAGTCGGTGCTTTGAGCATTCCCTGTAAGACCAGTATTAGTTTCCGATACACCACTGCAGATTCAATGTATTCCTTGGACATACACATTGATGATGAAACACTGAAATTACATCGGAATTAAATACTAAAGGAACAATGCCGCCTTAAGTACAAGAATAGAGACTCTTCTTACTGTCGGTGTTTTGAGCGTTCCCTGTGAGACCAGTATTAGTTTCCGATACACCACTGCTAGTTCAATGTATTCCTTGGACTTTCACATTGACGATGAAACACAGAAATCGCATCGGAATTAAATACAAACAGGCACAATGACGCCTTAAGTACAAGAATAGTGACTCTTCTTACAGTCGGTGCTTTGAGCATTCCCTGTGTGACCAGTATTAGTATCCGGTACACCACTGCAGGTTCAATGTATTCCTTGGACCTTCACATTGACGATTATACACAGAAATCGCATCGGAATTAAATACAAAATGCAAAATGCCGCCTTAAGTACAAGAATAGAGACTCTTCTTACAGTCGGTGCTTTGAGCATTCCCTGTGAGACCAGTATTAGTTTCCGATACACCACTGCAGGTTCAATGTATTCCTTGGACCTTCACATTGACGATGAAACACAGAAATTGCATCGGAATTAAATACAAAAGGCACAATGCAGCCTTAAGTACAAGAATACAGACTTTACTTACAGTCGGTGCTTAGAGCATTCCCTGTGAGACCTGTATTAGCTTCCGATACACCACTGCAGGTTCAATGTATTCCTTGGACCTTCACATTGACGATGAAACACAGAAATCGCATTGGAATTAAATACAAAAGGCACAATGCGGCCTTAAGTACAAGAATAGAGACTCTTCTTACAGTCTGAGCTTTGAGCATTCCCTGTGAGACCAGTATTAGTATGCGATACACTACTGCAGATTCAATGTATTCCTTGGACATACACATTGAAGATGAAACACTGAAATTACATCGGAATTAAATACAAAAGGAACAATGCCGCCTTAAGTACAAGAATAGAGACTCTTCTTACTGTCGGTGCTTTGAGCATTCCCTGTGAGAACAGTATTAGTTTCCGATACACCACTGCAGGTCCAATGTATTCCTTGGACCTTCACATTGACGATGAAACACAGAAATCGCATCGGAATTAAATACAAAAAGGCACAATGCCGCCTTAAGTACAAGAATAGAGACACTTCTTACTGTCGGTGTTTTGAGCATTCCCTCTGAGACCAGTATTAGTCTCCGATACACCACTGCAGGTCCAATGTATTCCTTGGACCTTCACATTGACGATGAAACACAGAAATCGCATCGGAATTAAATACAAAATGGCACAATGCCGCCTTAAGTACAATAATAGAGACTCTTCTTACAGTCGGTGCTTTGAGCATTCCCTGTGAGACCAGTATTAGTTTCCGATACACCACTGCAGTTTCAATGTATTCCATGCACATTCACATTGACGATGAAACACAGAAATCGCATCGGAATTAAATACAAAGGGCAGAATGCCGCCATAAGTACAAGAATAGAGACACTTCTTACAGTCGGTGGTTTGAGCAGTCCCTGTGAGACCTTTATTAGTTTCCGATACACCACTGCTGGTTCAATGTACTCCTTGGACCTTCACATTGACGATGAAACACAGAAATCGCATCGGAATTAAATACAAAAGGCACAATGCCGCCTTAACTACAAGAATAGATACTCTTCTTACAGTCGGTGCTTTGAGCATTCCCTGTGAGACCAGTATTAGTTTCCGATTCACCACTGCAGGTTCAATGTATACCTTTGACCTTCACATTGACGATTATACACAGAAATCGCATCGGAATTAAATACAAAAGGCACAATGCCGCCTTAAGTACGAGAATAGAGACTCTTCTTACAGTCTGTGCTTTGAGCATTCCCTGTGAGACCAGTATTAGTTTCCGATACACCACTGCAGGTTCAGTGTATTCCTTGGACTTTCACATTGACGATGAAACACAGAAATGGCATCGGAATTAAATACAAAGGGCACAATGCCGCCTTAAGTACAAGAATAGACACTCTTCTTACAGTCGGTGCTTTGAGCATTCCCTGTGAGACCAGTATTAATTTCCGATACACCACTGCAGGATCAATGTATTCCTTGGACCTTCACATTGACGATGAAACACAGAAATCGCATTGGAATTAAATACAAAAGGCCCAATGCCGCCTTAAGTACAAGAATAGAGACTCTTCTTACAGTCTGTGCTTTGAGCATTCCCTGTGAGACCAGTATTAGTATCCGATACACTACTGCAGATTCAATGTATTCCTTGGACATACACATTGACGATGAAACACTGAAATTACATCGGAATTAAATACAAAAGGAACAATGCCGCCTTATGTACAAGAATAGAGACTCTTCTCACTGTCGGTGCTTTGAGCATTCCCTGTGAGACCAGTATTAGTTTCCGATAAACCACTGCAGGTTCAATGTATTCCTTGGAAATACGCATTGACGATGAAACACTGAAATTACATCGGAATTAAATACAAAGGGCACAATGACTCCTTAAGTACAAGCAGAGTGAGACTTCTTAGAGTCTGTGTTTTGATCCTTTCCTGTGCGACTCGTATTAATTTCCGATACGCCACTGCAGGTTCAGTGTATTCCTTGGACCTTCACATTGACGATTACAAACAGAAATCGCATCGGAATTAAATACAAAAGGCACAATTCCGCCTTAAGTACAAGAATGGAGACTCCTCTTACAGTGGGTGCATTGAGCATTCCCTGTGAGACCAGTATTAGTTTCTGATACACCGCTGCAGGTTCAGTGTATTCCTTGGACTTTCACATCGACGATGAAACACAGAAATGGCATCGGAATTAAATACAAAGGGCACAATGCCGCTATAAGTACAAGAATAGAGACTCTTCTTACAGTTGGTGCTTTGAGCATTCCCTGTGAGACATGTATTAGTTTCCGATACACCACTGCAGTTTCAATGTATTCCTTGGACCTTCATATTGACGATCATACACAGAAATCGCATCGGAATTAAATACAAAAGGCACAATGCCGCCTTAAGTACAAGAATAGAGACTCTTCTTACAGTCGGTGCTGTGAGCATTGCCTGTGAGACCAGTATTAGTTTCCGATACACCACTGCAGGTTCAATGTATTCCTTGGACCTTCACATTGACGATGAAGCACAGAAATCGCATCGGAATTAAATACAAAAAGGCACAATGCCGCCTTAAGTACAAGAATAGAGACTCTTCTTACAGTCGGTGCTTTGAGCATTCCCTGTGAGACCAGTATTAGTATCCGATACACCACTGCAGGTTCAATGTATTCCTTGGACATACACATTGACGATGAAACACTGAAATTACATCGGAATTAAATACAAAGGGCGCAATAACGCCTTAAGTGCAAGAAGAGTGAGACTTCTTCGTGTCTGTGCTTTGATCCTATCTTGTGACACCAGTATTAGTTTCCGATACAACACTGCAGTTTCAATGTATTCCTTGGACCTTCACATTGACGAAGAAACACAGAAATCGCATCGGAATTAAATACAAAAGGCACAATGCCGCCTTAACTACAAGAATAGAGACTCTTCTTACAGTCGGTGCTTTGAGCATTCCCTGTGAGACCAGTATTAGTTTCTGATGCACCATTGCAGGTTCAATGTATTCCTTGGAAATACGCATTGACGATGAAACAATGAAATTACATCGGAATTAAATACAAAGGGCACAATGCCGCCTTAAGTACAAGAATAGACTCTCTTCTTACAGTCGGTGCTTTGAGCATTCCCTGTGAGACCTGTATTGGTTTCCGATACACCACTGCAGGTTCAATGTATACCTTGGACCTTCACATTGACGATGAAACACAGAAATCGCATCGGAATTAAATACAAAAAGGCACAGTGCCGCCTTATTACAAGAATAGAGACTCTTTTTACAGTCGGTGCTTTGAGCATTCGCTGTGAGACCAGTATTAGTATCCGGTACATCACTTCTGGTTCAATGTATTCCTTGGACAGACACATAGACGATGAAACACAGAAATGGCATCGGAATTAAATACAAAAGGCACAATGCCGCCATAAGTACAAGAATAGACACTCTTCTTACAGTCGGTGCTTTGAGCATTGCCTATGAGACCAGTATTACTTTCCGATACACCACTGCAGGTTCAATGTATTCCTTGAACATACACATTGACGATGAAACACTGAAATTACATCGGAATTAAATACAAAGGGCACAATAACGCCTTAAGTGCAAGAAGAGTGAGACTTATTAGAGTCTGTGCTTTGATGCTATACTGTGACACCAGTATTAGTTTCCGATACAACACTGCAGTTTCAATGTATTCCTTGGACCTTCACATTAACGATGAAACACAGAAATCGCATCGTAATGAAATACAAAGGGCAGAATGCCGCCATAAGTACAAGAATAGAGACTCTTCTTACAGTCGGTGGTTTGAGCAGTCCCTGTGAGACCTGTATTAGTTTCCGATACACCACTGCTGGTTCAATGTACTGCTTGGACCTTCACATTGATGATGAAACACAGGATTCGCATCGGAAGTAAATACAAAAGGCACAATGCCGCCTTAAGTACAAGAATAGACACTCTTCTTACAGTCGGTGCTTTGAGCATTCCCTGTGAGACCAGTATTAGTTTCCGATACACCACTGCAGGTTAAATGTATTCCCTAGTCCTTCACATTGACGATTATACACAGAAATAGCATCGGAATTAAATACAAAAGGCACAATGCCGCCTTAAGTACAAGAATAGAGACTCTTCTTACAGTCGGTGCTTTGAGCATTCCCTGAGAGACCAGATTTAGTTTCCGATACACCACTGCAGGTTCAATGTATTCCTTTGACCTTCACATTGACGATGAAAAACAGGTATCGCATTGGAATTAAATACAAAAGGCACAATGCCGCCTTAAGTACAAGAATAGAGACTCTTCTTACAGTCTGTGCTTTGAGCATTCCCTGTGAGAACAGTATTAGTATCCGATACACCACTGCAGATTCAATGTATTCCTTGGACATACACATTGACGATGAAACACTGAAATTACATCGGAATTAAATACAAAAGGAACAATACCGCCTTAAGTACAAGAATAGAGACTCTTCTCACTGTCGGTGCTTTGAGCATTCCCTGTGAGACCATTATTAGTTTCCGATACACCACTGCTGGTTCAATGTATTCCTTGGGCCTTCACATTGACGATTATACACAGAAATCGCATCGGAATTAAATACAAAAGGCACAATGCCGCCTTAAGTACAAGAATAGAGACTCTTCTTACAGTCGGTGCTTTGAGCATTCTCTGTGAGACCAGTATTAGTTTCCGATACACCACTGCAGGTTCAATGTATTCCTTGAACATACACATTGACGATGAAACACTGATATTACATCGGAATTAAATACAAAGGGCACAATAACGCCTTAAGTGCTAGAAGAGGGAGACTTCTTAGGGTCTGTGCTTTGATCCCATCCTGTGACACCAGTATTAGTTTCCGATACAACACTGCAGTTTCAATGTATTCCTTGCACATTCACATTGACGATGAAACACAGAAGTCGCATCGGAATTAAATACAAAGGGCAGAATTCCGCCATAAGTACAAGAATAGAGACTCTTCTTACAGTCGGTGGTTTGAGCAGTCCCTGTGAGACCTGTATTAGTTTCCGATACACCACTGCTGGTTCAATGTACTCCTTGGACCTTCACACTGATGATGAAACACAGAAATCGCATCGGAAGTAAATACAAAAGGCACAATGCCGCCTTAAGTACAAGAATAGACACTCTTCTTACAGTCGGTGCTTTGAGCATTCCCTGTGAGACCAGTATTAGTTTCCGATACACCACTGCAGGTTCAATGTATTCCTTGGTCCTTCACATTGACGATGAAACACAGAAATGGCATCGGAATTAAATACAAAAGGCACAATGCCGCCTTAAGTACAAGAATACAGACTCAACTTACAGCCGGTGATTTGAGCATTCCCTGTGAGACCAGTATTTGTTTCCGATACACCACTGCAGGTTCCATGTATTCCTTGGACCTTCTCATTGACGATGAAACACAGATATCGCATTGGAATTAAATACAAAAGGCACAATGCCGCCTTAAGTACAAGAATAGAGACTCTTCTTACAGTCTGTGCTTTGAGCATTCCCTGTGAGAACAGTATTAGTATCCGATACACCACTGCAGATTCAATGTATTCCTTGGACATACACATTGAGGATGAAACACTGAAATTACATCGGAATTAAATACAAAAAGAACAATGCCGCCTTAAGTACAAGAATAGAGACTCTTCTCACTGTCGGTGCTTTGAGCATTCCCTGTGAGACCAGTATTAGTCTCCGATTCTCCACTGCTGGTTCAATGTATTCCTTGGACCTTCACATTGTCGATTATACACAGAAATCGCATCGGAATTAAATACAAAAGGCACAATGCCGCCTTAAGTACAAGAATAGAGACTCTTCTTACAGTCGGTGCTTTGAGCATTCCCTGTGAGACCAGTATTAGTTTCCGATACACCACTGCAGGTTCAATGTATTCCTTGAACATACACATTGACGATGAAACACTGAAATTACATCGGAATTAAATACAAAGGGCACAATAACGCCTTAAGTGCAAGAAGAGTGAGACTTCTTAGAGACTGTGCTTTGATCCCATCCTGTGACACCAGTATTAGTTTCCGATACAACACTGCAGTTTTAATGAATTCCTTGCACATTCACATTGACGATGAATCACAGAAATCGCATCGGAATTAAATACACAAGGCACAATGCCGCCTTAACTACATTAATAGAGACTCTTCTTACAGTCGGTGCTTTGAGCATTCCCTGTGAGACCAGTATTAGTTTCCGATACACCACTGCAGGTTCAAAGTATTCCTTGGACCTTCACATTGACAATGAATCGTAGAAATCGCATTGGAATTAAATACAAAAGGCACAATGCCGCCTTAAGTACAAGAATAGAGACTCTTCTTAGAGTCTGTGCTTTGAGCATTCCCTGTGAGACCAGTATTAGTATCCGATACACCACTGCAGATTCAATGTATTCCTTGGACTTACACATTGACGATGAAACACTGAAATAACATCGGAATTAAATACAAAAGGAACAATGCCGCCTTATGTACAAGAATAGAGACTCTTCTCACTGTCGGTGCTTTGAGCATTCCCTGTGAGACCAGTATTAGTTTCCGACACACCACTGCAGGTTCAATGTATTCCTTGGAAATACACATTGACGATGCAACACTGAAATTACATCGGAATTATATACAAAGGGCACAATGACTCCATAAGTACAAGCAGAGTGAGACTTCTTAGAGTCTGTGTTTTGATCCTTTCCTGTGCGACCCGTATTAATTTCCGATACGCCACTGCAGGTTCAATGTATTCCTTGGACCTTCACATTGACGATTACACACAGAAATCGCATCGGAATTAAATACAAAAGGCACAATTCCGCCTTAAGTACAAGAATAGAGTCTCTTCTTACAGTCGGTGCTTTGAGCATTCCCAGTGAGACCAGTATTAGTTGCCGATACACCACTGCTGGTTCAGTGTATTCCTTGGACCTTCACATTGACGATGAAACACAGAAATCGCATCGGAATTAATTACAAAAGGCACAATGCCGCCTTAAGTACAAGAATACAGACTCTACTTACAGTCGGTGCTTTGAGCATTCCCTGTGAGACCAGTATTACTTTCCGATACACCACTGCAGGTTCAATGTATTCCTTGGAGCTTCACATTGACGATGAAAGACAGAAATCGCATCGGAATTCATTACAAAATGGCACAATGCCGCCTTAAGTACAAGTATAGAGACTCTTCTTACAGTCGGAGTTTTGAGCATTCCCTGTGAAACCAGTATTAGTATCCGATACACCACTGCAGGTTCAATGTATTCCTTGAACATACACATTGACGATGAAACACTGAAATTACATCGGATATAAATACAAATGAAACAATGTCGCCTTAAGTGCAAGAATAGAGACTCTTCTTACTGTCGGTGTTTTGAGCATTCCCTCGGAGACCAGTATTAGTTTCCGATACACCAATGCAGGTCCAATGTAATCCATGGACCTTCACATTGACGATGAAACACAGAAATCGCATCGGAATTAAATACAAAAGGCACAATGCCGCCTTAAGTACAAGAATGGAGACTCTTCTTACAGTCGGTGCATTGAGCATTCCCAGTGAGACTAGTATTAGTTTCTGATACACCACTGCAGGTTCAGTGTATTCCTTGGACTTTCACATCGACGATGAAACACAGAAATGGCATTGGAATTAAATACAAAGGGCACAATACCGCCATCAGTACAAGAATAGAGACTCTTCATACAGTTGGTGCTTTGAACATTCCCTGTTAGACCAGTATTAGTTTCCGATACACCACTCCTGGTTCAATGTATTCCTTGAACCATCACATTGACGATGAAAGACAGAAATCGCATCGGTATTAAATACAAAAGGCCCAATGCAGCCTTAAGCACAAGAATAGAGACTCTTCTTACAGTCGGTGCTTTGAGCATTCCCTGTGAGACCAGTATTAGTTTCCGATACACCACTGCAGGTTCAATGTATTCCTTGGACCTTCACATTGCCGATTATACACTGAAATCGCATCGGAATTAAATACAAAAGGCACAATGCCGCCTTAAGTACAAGAATAGAAACTCTTCTTACAGTCGGTGCTTTGAGCATTCCCTGTGAGACCAGTATTAGTTTCCGATACACCACTGCAGGTTCAATGTATTCCTTGGACCTTCACATTGACGATGAAACACAGAAACCGCATCGGAATTAAATACAAAAAGGCACAATGCTGCCTTAAGTACAAGAATAGAGACTCTTCTTACAGTCGATGCTTTGAGCATTCCCTGTGAGACCAGTTTTAGTATCCGATACACCACTGTAGGTCCAATGTATTCCTTGGACCTTTACATTCACGATGAAACACAGAAATCGCATCGGAATTAAATACAAAAGGCACAATGAAGCCCTACGTACAACAATAGAGACTCTTTGTACAGTCGGTGCTTTGAGCATTCCCTGAGAGACCAGTATTAATATCCAATACACCACTGCAGGTTCAATGTATTTCTTAGACATTCACATTGACGATGAAACAAAGAAATCGCATCGGAATTAAATACCAAAGGCACAATGCCGCCTTAAGTACAAGAATAGAGCCTATTCTCACAGCCGATGGGTCGAGTATTCCCTGATAGACCAGTATTAGTATCCGATACACCACTGCAGGTTCAATGTATTCCTTAAACATACACATTGACGATGAAACACTGATATTACATCGGAATTAAATACAAAGGGCACAATAACGCCTTAAGTGCTAGAAGAGGGAGACTTCTTAGGGTCTGTGCTTTGATCCCATCCTGTGACACCAGTATTAGTTTCCGATACAACACTGCAGTTTCAATGTATTCCTTGGACCTTCACATTGACGATTATACACAGAAATCGCATCGGAATTAAATACAAAAGGCACAATGCCGCCTTAAGTACAAGAATAGAAACTCTTCTTACAGTCGGTGCTTTGAGCATTCCCTGTGAGACCTGTATTAGTTTCCGATACACCACTGCTGGTTCAATGTACTCCTTCGACCTTCACATTGAAGATTATACACAGAAATCGCATCGGAAATAAATACAAAAGGCACAATGCCGCCTTACGTACAAGAATAGAGACTCTTCTTACAGTCGGTGATTTGGGCATTCCTGTGAGAGCAGTATTAGTTTTCGATACACCACTGCAGGTTCAGAGTATTCCTTGGACTTTCACTACGACGATGAAACACAGATATGGAATCGGAATTAAATGCAAAGGGCACAATGCCACCTTAAGTATAAGAATAGACACTCTTCTTACAGTCGGTGCTTTGGGCATTCCCTGTGAGACCAGTATTAGTTTCCGATACACCACTGCAGGTTCAATGTATTCCTCGGACCTTCACATTGACAATGAATCACAGAAATCGCATTGGAATTAAATACAAAAGGCACAATGCCGCCTTAAGTACAAGAATAGAGACTCTTCTTAGAGTCTGTGCTTTGAGCATTCCCTGTGAGACCAGTATTAGTATCCGATACACCACTGCAGATTCAATGTATTCCTTGGACATACACATTGACGATGAAACACTGAAATAACATCGGAATTAAATACAAAAGGAACAATGCCCTCTTATGTACAAGCAGAGTGAGACTTCTTAGAGTCTGTGTTTTGATCCTTTCCTGTGCGACCCGTATTAATTTCCGATACGCCACTGCAGGTTCAGTGTATTCCTTGGACCTTCACATTGACGATTACACACAGAAATCTCATCGGAATTAAATACAAAATGCACAATTCCGCCTTAAGTACAAGAATAGAGACTCTTCTTACAGTCGGTGCTTTGAGCATTCCCTGTGAGACCAGTATTTGTTTCCGATACACCACTGCAGGTTCAATGTATTCCTTGGACCTTCATATTGACGATTATACACAGAAATAGCATCGGAATTAAATACAAAAGGCACAATGCCGCTTTAAGTACAAGAATAGAGACTCTTCTTACAGTCGGCGCTTTGAGCATTCCCTGTGAGACCAGTATTAGTTTCCGATACACCACTGCAGGTTCAATGTATTCCTTGGACCATCACATTGACGATGAAACACAGAAATCGCATCGGAATTAAATACAAAAGGCACAATGCCGCCTTAGCTACAAGAATACAGACTCTACTTACAGTCGGTGTTTTGAGCATTCCCTTTGAGACCAGTATTAGTTTCCGATACACCACTGCAGGTTCAATGTATTCCTTGGACCTTCACATTGATGATGAAACACAGAAATCGCATTGGAATTAAATACAAAAGGCACAATGCAGCCTTAAGTACAAGAATAGAGACTCTTCTTACAGTCTGTGCTTTGATCATTCCCTGTGAGACCAGTATTAGTTTCTGATACACCACTGCAGGTTCAGTGTATTCCTTGTACTTTCACATCGACGATGAAACACAGAAATGGCATCGGAATTAAATACAAAGGGCACAATGCCGCCATAAGTACAAGAATAGAGACTCTTCTTACAGTTGCTGCTTTGAACATTCCCTGTTTGACCAGTATTAGTTTCCGTTACACCACTCCTGGTTCAATGTATTCCTTGAACCATCACATTGACGATGAAAGACAGAAATCGCATCGGTATTAAATACAAAACGCCCAATGCCGCTTTAAGTACAAGAATAGAAACTCTTCTTACAGTCAGTGCTTTGAGCATTCCGTGTGAGACCAGTATTAGATTCCGATACACCACCTCAGGTTCAATGTATTCCTTGGACCTTCACATTGGCGATTATACACAGAAATCGCATCGGAATTAAATACAAAAGGCACAATGCCGCCTTAAGTACAAGAATAGAAACTCTTCTTACAGTCAGTGCTTTGAGCATTCCCTGTGAGACCAGTATTAGTTTCCGATACACCACTGCAGGTTCAATGTATTCCTTGGACCTTCACATTGACGATGAAACACAGAAACCGCATCGGAATTAAATACAAAAAGGCACAATGCAGCCTTAAGTACAAGAATAGAGACTCTTCTTACAGTCGATGCTTTGAGCATTTCCTGTGAGACCAGTATTAGTATCCGATACACCACTGTAGGTCCAATGTATTCCTTGGACCTTCACATTGACGATGAAACACAGAAATCGCATCGGAATTAAATACTAAAGGCACAATGAAGCCCTAAGTACAACAATAGAGACTCTTCTTACAGTCGGTGCTCTGAGCATTCCCTGAGAGACCAGTATTAATATCCGATACACCACTGCAGGTTCAATGTATTCCTTAGACATTCACATTGACGATGAAACACAGAAATCGCATCGGAATTAAATACCAAAGGCACAATGCCGCCTTAAGTACAAGAATAGAGCCTATTCTCACAGCCGATGGGTCGAGTATTCCCTGATAGACCGGTATTAGTATCCGATACACCACTGCAGGTTCAATGTATTCCTTGAACAGACACATTGACGATGAAACACTGAAATTACATCGGAATAAAATACAAAGGGCAGTATAACGCCTTAAGTGCAAGAAGAGTGAGACTTCTTAGAGTCAGTGCTTTGATCCTATCCTGTGACACCAGTATTAGTTTCCGATACAACACTGCAGTTTCAATGTATTCCTTGGACCTTCACATTGACGATGAAACACAGAAGTCGCATCGGAATCAAATACAAAGGGCCGAATGCCGCCATAAGTACCAGAATAGAGACTCTTCTTACAGTCGGTGGTTTGAGCAGTCCCTGTGAGACCTGTATTAGTTTCCGATACACCACTGCTGGTTCAATGTACTCCTTGGACCTTCACATTGACGATTATACACAGAAATCGCATCGGAAATAAATACAAAAGGCACAATGCCGCCTTACGTACAAGAATAGAGACTCTTTTTACAGTCGGTGATTTGAGCATTCCTGTGAGAGCAGTATTAGTTTCCGATACACCACTGCAGGTTCAGAGTATTCCTTGGACTTTCACTACGACGATGAAACACAGATATGGAATCGGAATTAAATACAATGGGCACAATGCCACCTTAAGTACAAGAATAGACACTCTTCTTACAGTCGGTGTTTTGAGCATTCCCTGTGATACCAGTATTAGTTTCCGATACACCACTGCAGGTTCAATGTATTTCTTGGACCTTCACATTGACGATGAAAGACAGGTATCGCATCGGAATTAAATACAAAACGCACAATGCCGTCTTAAGTACAAGAATAGAGACTCTTCTTACAGTCTGTGCTTTCAGCATTCACTGTGAGACCAGTATTAGTATCCGATTCACCTCTGCAGATTCAATGTATTCCTTGGACATACACATTGACGATGAAACACTGAAATTACATCGGAATTATATACAAAAGGAACAATGCCGCCTTAAGTACGAGAATAGAGACTCTTCTCACTGTCGGTGCTTTGAGCATTCCCTGTGAGACCAGTATTAGTTTCCGATACACCACTGCAGGTTCAATGTATTCCTTGGAAATACGCATTGACGATGAAACACTGAAATTACATCGGAATTAAATACAAAGGGCACAATTACTCCTTAAGTACAAGCAGAGTGAGACTTCTTAGAGTCTGTGTTTTGATCCTTTCCTGTGCGACCCGTATTAGTTTCCAATACGCCACTGCTGGTTCAATGAATTCCTTGGACCTTCACATTGACGATTACACACAGAAATCGCATCGGAATTAAATACAAAAAGCACAATTCCGCCTTAAGTACAAGAATAGAGGCTCTTCTTACAGTCGGTTCTTTGAGCATTCCCTGTGAGACCAGTATTAGTTTCCGATACACCACTGCAGGTTCAGTGTATTCCTTGGACTTTCACATCGACGATGAAACACAGAAATGGCATCGGAATTAAATACAAAGGGCACAACGCCACCTTAAGTACAGACACTCTTCTTACAATCCGTGCTTTGAGCATTCTGTGTGAGACCAGTATTAGTTTCCGATACACCAGTGCAGGTTCAATGTATTCCTTGGACCTTCACGTTGACGACGAAACAAATAAATCGCATCGGAATTAAATACAAAAGGCACAATGCCGCCTTAAGTACAAGAATACAGACTCTATTACTGTCGATGATTCGAGCATTCCCTGTGAGACCAGTATTAGTATCCGGTACACCACTTCAGGTTCAATGTATTCCTTGGTCCTTCACATTGACGATGAAACACAGAAATCGCATCGGAATTTAATACAATATGGCACAATGCCGCCTTAAGTACAAGAATAGAGACTCTTCTGACAGTCGCTGCTTTGAGCATTCCCTGTGAGACCAGTAATAGTATCCGATACACCACTGCAGGTTCAATGTATTCCTTGGACATACACATTGACGATGAAACACTGAAATTACATCGGATTTAAATACAAAAGGAACAATGTCGCCTTAAGTACAAGAATAGAGACTCTTCTTACTGTCGGTGTTTTGTGCATTCCCTCTGAGACGAGTATCAGTTTCCGAGACACCACTGCAGGTCCAATGTAATCCTTGGACCTTCACATTGACGATGAAACACAGAAATCGCATCGGAATTAAATACAAAAGGCACAATGCCGCCTTAAGTACACGAATGGAGACTCTTCTTAGAGTCGGTGCTTTGAGCATTCCCTGTGAGACCAGTATTAGTTTCCGATACACCACTGCAGGTTCAATGCATTCGTTGAACCTTCACATTGACGATGAAAGACAGAAATCGCATCGGAATTAAATACAAAAGGTCCAATGCCGCCTTAAGTACAAGAATAGAGACTCTTCTTACAGTCGATGCTTTGAGCATTCCCTGTGAGACCAGTATTAGATTCCGATACACCACTGCAGTTTCAATGTATTCCTTGGACCTTCACATTGACGATTACACACAGAAATCGCATCGGAATTTAATACAAAAGGCACAATTCCGCCTTAAGTACAAGAATAGAGACTCTTCTTACAGTCGGTGCTTTGAGCATTCCCAGTGAGACCAGTATTAGTTGCCGATACACCACTGCTGGTTCAGTGTATTCCTTGGACCTTCACATTGACGATGAAACACAGAATTCCCATCGGAATTAAATACAAAAGGCACAATGCCGCCTTAAGTACAAGAATACAGACTCTACTTACAGTCGGTGCTTTGAGCATTCCCTGTGGGACCAGTATTACTTTCCGATACACCACTGCAGGTTCAATGTATTCCTTGGAGCTTCACATTGACGATGAAACACAGAAATCGCATCGGAATTCATTACAAAATGGCACAATGCCGCCTTAAGTACAAGTATAGAGACTCTTCTTACAGTCGGAGCTTTGAGCATTCCCTGTGAAACCAGTATTAGTATCCGATACACCACTGCAGGTTCAATGTATTCCTTGAACATACACATTGACGATGAAACACTGAAATTACATCGGATATAAATACAAAAGAAACAATGTCGCCTTAAGTGCAAGAATAGAGACTCTTCTTACTGTCGGTGTTTTGAGCATTCCCTCGGAGACCAGTATTAGTTTCCGATACACCAATGCAGGTCCAATGTAATCCATGGACCTTCACATTGACGATGAAACACAGAAATCGCATCGGAATTAAATACAAAAGGCACAATGCCGCCTTAAGTACAAGAATGGAGACTCTTCTTACAGTCGGTGCATTGAGCATTCCCAGTGAGACCAGTATTAGTTTCTGATACACCACTGCAGGTTCAGTGTATTCCTTGGACTTTCAAATCGACGATGAAACACAGAAATGGCATTGGAATTAAATACAAAGGGCACAATACCACCATCAGTACAAGAATAGAGACTCTTCATACAGTTGGTGCTTTGAACATTCCCTGTTAGACCAGTATTAGCTTCCGATACACCACTCCTGGTTCAATGTATTCCTTGAACCATCACATTGACGATGAAAGACAGAAATCGCATCGGTATTAAATACAAAAGGCCCAATGCAGCCTTAAGCACAAGAATAGAGACTCTTCTTACAGTCGGTGATTTGAGCATTCCCTGTGAGACCAGTATTAGTTTCCGATACACCACTGCAGGTTCAATGTATTCCTTGGACCTTCACATTGACGATTATACACTGAAATCGCATCGGAATTAAATACAAAAGGCACAATGCCGCCTTAAGTACAAGAATAGAAACTCTTCTTACAGTCGGTGCTTTGAGCATTCCCTGTGAGACCAGTATTAGTTTCCGAACCACCACTGCAGGTTCAATGTATTCCTTGGACCTTCACATTGACGATGAAACACAGAAACCGCATCGGAATTAAATACAAAAAGGCACAATGCTGCCTTAAGTACAAGAATAGAGACTCTTCTTACAGTCGATGCTTTGAGCATTCCCTGTGAGACCAGTTTTAGTATCCGATACACCACTGTAGGTCCAATGTATTCCTTGGACCTTCACATTCACGATGAAACACAGAAATCGCATCGGAATTAAATACAAAAGGCACAATGAAGCCCTAAGTACAACAATAGAGACTCTTTGTACAGTCGGTGCTTTGAGCATTCCCTGAGAGACCAGTATTAATATCCGATACACCACTGCAGGTTCAATGTATTCCTTGGACCTTCACATTGACGATTATACACTGAAATCGCATCGGGAATAAATACAAAAGGCACAATGCCGCCTTACGTACAAGAATAGAGACTCTTCTTACAGTCGGTGATTTGGGCATTCCTGTGAGAGCAGTATTAGTTTCCGATACACCACTGCAGGTTCAGAGTATTCCTTGGACTTTCACTACGACGATGAAACACAGATATGGAATCGGAATTAAATGCAAAGGGCACAATGCCACCTTAAGTACTAGAATAGACACTCTTCTTACAGTCGGTGCTTTGAGCATTCCCTGTGAGACCAGTATTAGTTTCCGATACACCACTGCAGGTTCAATGTATTCCTCGGACCTTCACATTGACAATGAATCACAGAAATCGCATTGGAATTAAATACAAAAGGCACAATGCCGCCTTAAGTACAAGAATAGAGACTCTTCTTAGAGTCTGTGCTTTGAGCATTCCCTGTGAGACCAGTATTAGTATCCGATACACCACTGCAGATTCAATGTATTCCTTGGACATACACATTGACGATGAAACACTGAAATAACATCGGAATTAAATACAAAAGGAACAATGCCGTCTTATGTACAAGCAGAGTGAGACTTCTTAGAGTCTGTGTTTTGATCCTTTCCTGTGCGACCCGTATTAATTTCCGATACGCCACTGCAGGTTCAGTGTATTCCTTGGACCTTCACATTGACGATTACACACAGAAATCTCATCGGAATTAAATACAAAATGCACAATTCCGCCTTAAGTACAAGAATAGAGACTCTTCTTACAGTGGGTGCTTTGAGCATTCCCTGTGAGACCAGTATTTGTTTCCGATACACCACTGCAGGTTCAATGTATTCCTTGGACTTTCATATTGACGATTATACACAGAAATAGCATCGGAATTAAATACAAAAGGCACAATGCCGCTTTAAGTACAAGAATAGAGACTCTTCTTACAGTCGGCGCTTTGAGCATTCCCTGTGAGACCAGTATTAGTTTCCGATACACCACTGCAGGTTCAATGTATTCCTTGGACCATCACATTGACGATGAAACACAGAAATCGCATCGGAATTAAATACAAAAGGCACAATGCCGCCTTAGCTACAAGAATACAGACTCTACTTACAGTCGGTGTTTTGAGCATTCCCTTTGAGACCAGTATTAGTTTCCGATACACCACTGCAGGTTCAATGTATTTCTTGGACCTTCACATTGATGATGAAACACAGAAATCGCACTGGAATTAAATACAAAAGGCACAATGCAGCCTTAAGTACAAGAATAGAGACTCTTCTTACAGTCTGTGCTTTGATCATTCCCTGTGAGACCAGTATTAGTTTCTGATACACCACTGCAGGTTCAGTGTATTCCTTGTACTTTCACATCGACGATGAAACACAGAAATGGCATCGGAATTAAATACAAAGGGCACAATGCCGCCATAAGTACAAGAATAGAGACTCTTCTTACAGTTGCTGCTTTGAACATTCCCTGTTTGACCAGTATTAGTTTCCGTTACACCACTCCTGGTTCAATGTATTCCTTGAACCATCACATTGACGATGAAAGACAGAAATCGCATCGGTATTAAATACAAAACGCCCAATGCCGCCTTAAGTACAAGAATAGAACATCTTCTTTCAGTCAGTGCTTTGAGCATTCCGTGTGAGACCAGTATTAGTTTCCGATACACCACTTCAGGTTCAATGTATTCCTTGGACCTTCACATTGACGATTATACACAGAAATCGCATCGGAATTAAATACAAAAGGCACAATGCCGCCTTAAGTACAAGAATAGAAACTCTTCTTACAGTCGGTGCTTTGAGCATTCCCTGTGAGACCAGTATTAGTTTCCGATACACCACTGCAGGTTCAATGTATTCCTTGGACCTTCACATTGACGATGAAACACAGAAACCGCATCGGAATTAAATACAAAAAGGCACAATGCAGCCTTAAGTACAAGAATAGAGACTCTTCTTACAGTCGATGCTTTGAGCATTTCCTGTGAGACCAGTATTAGTATCCGATACACCACTGTAGGTCCAATGTATTCCTTGGACCTTCACATTGACGATGAAACACAGAAATCGCATCGGAATTAAATACTAAAGGCACAATGAAGCCCTAAGTACAACAATAGAGACTCTTCTTACAGTCGGTACTCTGAGCATTCCCTGAGAGACCAGTATTAATATCCGATACACCACTGCAGGTTCAATGTATTCCTTAGACATTCACGTTGACGATGAAACACAGAAATCGCATCGGAATTAAATACCAAAGGCACAATGCCGCCTTATGTACAAGAATAGAGCCTATTCTCACAGCCGATGGGTCGAGTATTCCCTGATAGACCAGTATTAGTATCCGATACACCACTGCAGGTTCAATGTATTCCTTGAACATACACATTGACGATGAAACACTGAAATTACATCGGAATAAAATACAAAGGGCAGTATAACGCCTTAAGTGGAAGAAGAGTGAGACTTCTTAGAGTCAGTGCTTTGATCCTATCCTGTGACACCAGTATTAGTTTCCGATACAACACTGCAGTTTCAATGTATTCCTTGGACCTTCACATTGACGATGAAACACAGAAGTCGCATCGGAATCAAATACAAAGGGCCGAATGCCGCCATACGTACCAGAATAGAGACTCTTCTTACAGTCGGTGGTTTGAGCAGTCCCTGTGAGACCTGTATTAGTTTCCGATACACCACTGCTGGTTCAATGTACTCCTTGGACCTTCACATTGACGATTATACACAGAAATCGCATCGGAAATAAATACAAAAGGCACAATGCCGCCTTACGTACAAGAATAGAGACTCTTTTTACAGTCGGTGATTTGAGCATTCCTGTGAGAGCAGTATTAGTTTCCGATACACCACTGCAGGTTCAGAGTACTCCTTGGACTTTCACTACGACGATGAAACACAGATATGGAATCGGAATTAAATACAAAGGGCACAATGCCACCTTAAGTACAAGAATAGACACTCTTCTTACAGTCGGTGTTTTGAGCATTCCCTGTGATACCAGTATTAGTTTCCGATACACCACTGCAGGTTCAATGTATTTCTTGGACCTTCACATTGACGATGAAAGACAGGTATCGCATCGGAATTAAATACAAAAGGCACAATGCCGTCTTAAGTACAAGAATAGAGACTCTTCTTACAGTCTGTGCTTTGAGCATTCACTGTGAGACCAGTATTAGTATCCGATTCACCTCTGCAGATTCAATGTATTCCTTGGACATACACATTGACGATGAAACACTGAAATTACATCGGAATTATATACAAAAGGAACAATGCCGCCTTAAGTACGAGAATAGAGACTCTTCTCACTGTCGGTGCTTTGAGCATTCCCTGTGAGACCAGTATTAGTTTCCGATACACCACTGCAGGTTCAATGTATTCCTTGGAAATACGCATTGACGATGAGACACTGAAATTACATCGGAATTAAGTACAAAGGGCACAATTACTCCTTAAGTACAAGCAGAGTGAGACTTCTTAGAGTCTGTGTTTTGATCCTTTCCTGTGCGACCCGTATTAGTTTCCAATACGCCACTGCTGGTTCAATGAATTCCTTGGACCTTCACATTGACGATTACACACAGAAATCGCATCGGAATTAAATACAAAAAGCACAATTCCGCCTTAAGTACAAGAATAGAGGCTCTTCTTACAGTCGGTTCTTTGAGCATTCCCTGTGAGACCAGTATTAGTTTCCGATACACCACTGCAGGTTCAGTGTATTCCTTGGACTTTCACATCGACGATGAAACACAGAAATGGCATCGGAATTAAATACAAAGGGCACAATGCCGCCTTAAGTACAAGAATACAGACTCTACTTACTGTCGATGATTCGAGCATTCCCTGTGAGACCAGTATTAGTATCCGGTACACCACTTCAGGTTCAATGTATTACTTGGTCCTTCACATCGACGATGAAACACAGAAATCGCATCGGAATTTAATACAATATGGCACAATGCCGCCTTAAGTACAAGAATAGAGACTCTTCTGACAGTCGCTGCTTTGAGCATTCCCTGTGAGACCAGTAACAGTATCCGATACACCACTGCAGGTTCAATGTATTCCTTGGACATACACATTGACGATGAAACACTGAAATTACATCGGATTTAAATACAAAAGGAACAATGTCGCCTTAAGTACAAGAATAGAGACTCTTCTTACTGTCGGTGTTTTGTGCATTCCGTCTGAGACGAGTATCAGTTTCCGATACACCACTGCAGGTCCAATGTAATCCTTGGACCTTCACATTGACGATGAAACACAGAAATCGCATCGGAATTAAATACAAAAGGCACAATGCCGCCTTAAGTACACGAATGGAGACTCTTCTTAGAGTCGGTGCATTGAGCATTCCCTGTGAGACCAGTATTAGTTTCCGATACACCACTGCAGGTTCAATGTATTCGTTGAACCTTCACATTGACGATGAAAGACAGAAATCGCATCGGAATTAAATACAAAAGGTCCAATGCCGCCTTAAGTACAAGAATAGAGACTCTTCTTACAGTCGATGCTTTGAGCATTCCCTGTGAGACCAGTATTAGATTCCGATACACCACTGCAGGTTCAATGTATTCCTTGGACCTTCACTTTGACGATTATACACAGAAATCGCATCGGAATTAAATACAAAAGGCACAATGCCGCCTTAAGTACAAGAATAGAGACTCTTCTTACAGACGGTGCTTTGAACATTCCCTGTGAGACCAGTATTAGTTTCCGATTCACCACTGCAAGTTCAATGTATTCCTTGGACCTTCACATTGACGATTATACACAGAAATAGCATCGGAATTAAATACAAAAGGCACAATGCCGCCTTAAGTACAAGAATAGAGACACTTCTTTCAGTCGGTGCTTTGAGCATTCCCTGTGAGACCAGTATTAGTTTCCGATACACCACTGCAGGTTCAATGTATTCCTTGGACATTCACATTGACGATGAAACACAGAAATCGCATCGGAATTAAATACCAAAGGCACAATGCCGCCTTAAGTACAAGAATAGAGACTATTCTCACAGCCGGTGCGTCGAGTATTCCCTGTGAGACCAGTATTAGTTTGCGATACATCACTGCAGGTTCAATGTATTCCTTGAACATACACATTGACGATGAAACACTGAAATTACATCGTAATTAAGTACAAAGGGCACAATAACGCCTTAAGTGCAAGAAGAGTGACACTACTTAGAGACTGTGCTTTGATCCTATCCTGTGACACCAGTATTAGTTTCCGATACAACATTGCAGCTTCAATGTATTCCTTGGACCTTCACATTGACGATGAAACACAGAAATGAGATCGGAATTAAATACAAAGGGCAGAATGCCGCCATAAGTTCAAGAATAGAGGCTCTTCTTACAGTCGGTGGTTTGAGCAGTCCCTGTGAGACCTGTATTAGTTTCCGATACACCACTGCTGGTTCAATGTACTCCTTGGACCTTCACATTGACGATGAAACACAGAAATCGCATCGGAAATAAATACAAAAGGCACAATGCCGCCTTAACTACAAGAATAGAGACTCTTCTTACAGACGGCGCTTTGAGCATCCCCTGTGAGACCAGTATTAGTTTCAGATTCACCACTGCAGGTTCAATGTATACCTTAGACCTTCACATTGACGATTATACACAGAAATCGCATAGGAATTAAATACAAAAGGCACAATGCCGCCTTATGTACAAGAATAGAGACTCTTCTTACAGTCTGTGCTTTGAGCAATCCCTGTGAGACCAGTATTAGTTTCCGATACACCACTGCAGGTTCAGTGTATTCCTTGGACTTTCACATCGACGATGAAACACAGAAATTGCATCGGAATTAAATACAAAGAGCACAATGCCGCTTTAAGTACAAGAATAGACACTCTACTTACAGTCGGTGCTTTGAGCATTCCCTGTGAGACCAGTATTAGTTTCCGATACACCACTGCAGGTTCAATGTATTTCTTGGACCTTCACATTGACAATGAATGACTGTAATCGCATCTGAATTAAATACAAAAGGCCCAATGCCGCCTTAAGTACAAGAATAGAGACTCTTCTTACAGTCGGTGGTTTGAGCATTCCCTGTGAGACCAGTACTAGTTTCCGATACACCACTGCAGGTTCAATGTATTCCTTGGACCTTCACATTGACGATTATACACAGAAATAGCATCGGAATTAAATACAAAAGGCACAATGCCGCCTTAAGTACAAGAATAGAGACACTTCTTTCAGTCGGTGCTTTGAGCATTCCCTGTGAGACCAGTTTCAGTTTCCGATACACCACTGCAGGTTCAATGTATTCCTTGGACCTTCACATTGACGATGAAACACAGAAATCACATCGGAATTAAATACAAAAGGCACAATGCCGACTTAAGTACAAGAATACAGTCCCTACTTACAGTCGGTGCTTTGGGCATTCCCTGTGAGACCAGTATTAGTTTCCGATACACCACTGCAGGTTCAATGTATTCCTTGGACCTTCACATTGACGATGAAACACAGAAATCGCATTGGAATTAAATACAAAAGGCACAATGCCGCCTTAAGTACAAGAAATGAGACTCTTCTTCCAGTCTGTGCTTTGAGCATTCCCTGTGAGACCAGTATTAGTATCCGATACACCACTGCAGATTCAATGTAATCCTTGGACATACACATTGACGATGAAACACTGAAATTACGTCGGAATTAAATACAAAAGGAACAATGCCGCCTTAAGTACAAGAATAGAGACTCTTCTCACTGTCGGTGCTTTGAGCATTCCCTGTGAGACCAGTATTAGTTTCCGATACACCATTGCAGGTACAATGCATTCCTTGTAAATACGCTTTGACGATGAAACACTGAAATTACATCGGAATTAAATACAAAGGGCACACTGACTCCTTAAGTACAAGCAGAGTGAGACTTCTTAGAGTCTGTGTTTTGATCCTTTCCTGTGCGACCCGTATTAATTTCCGATACGCCACTGCAGGTTCAATGTATTCCTTGGACCTTCACATTGACGATTACACACAGTAATCGCATCGGAATTAAATACAAAAGGCACAATTCCGCCTTAAGTACAAGAATAGAGACTCTTCTTACAGTCGGTGCTTTGAGCATCCCCTGTGAGACCAGTATTAATTTCCGACACACCACTGCAGGTTCAGTGTATTCCTTGGACTTTCACATCGACGATGAAACACAGAAATGGCATCGGAATTAAATACAAAGGGCACAATGCCGCCTTAAGTAGAAGAATAGACACTCTTCTTACAGTCGGTGCTTTGAGCATTCCCTGTGAGACCAGTATTAGTTTCCGATACACCACTGCAGGTTCAATGTTTTCCTTGGACCTTCACATTGACGATGAAACACATAAATCGCATCGGAATTAAATACAAAAGGCACAATGCCGCCTTAAGTACAAGAATACAGACTCCTCTGACAGTCGCTGCTTTGAGCATTCCCTGTGAGACCAGCAATAGTATCCGATACACCACTGCAGGTTCAATGTATTCCTTGGACATACACATTGACGATGAAACACTGAAATTACATCGGATTTAAATACAAAAGGAACAATGTCGCCTTATGTACAAGAATAGAGACTCTTCTTACTGTTGGTGTTTTGTGCATTCCCTCTGAGACGAGTATCAGTTTCCGATACACCACTGCAGGTCCAATGTAATCCTTGGACCTTCACATTGACGATGAAACACAGAAATCGCATCGGAATTAAATACAAAAGGCACAATGCCGCCTTAAGTACACTAATGGAGACTCTTCTTAGAGTCGGTGCTTTGAGCATTCCCTGTGAGACCAGTATTAGTTTCCGATACACCACTGCAGGTTCAATGTATTCGTTGAACCTTCACATTGACGATGAAAGACAGAAATGGCATCGGAATTAAATACAAAAGGTCCAATGCCGCCTTAAGTACAAGAATAGAGACTCTTCTTACAGTCGATGCTTTGAGCATTCCCTGTGAGACCAGTATTAGATTCCGATACACCACTGCAGGTTCAATGTATTCCTTGGACCTTCACTTTGACGATTATACACAGAAATCGCATCGGAATTAAATACAAAAGGCACAATGCCGCCTTAAGTACAAGAATAGAGACTCTTCTTACAGACGGTGCTTTGAACATTCCCTGTGAGACCAGTATAAGTTTCCGATACACCACTGCAAGTTCAATGTATTCCTTGGACCTTCACATTGACGATTATACACAGAAATAGCATCGGAATTAAATACAACAGGCACAATGCCGCCTTAAGTACAAGAATAGAGACACTTCTTTCAGTCGGTACTTTGAGCATTCCCTGTGAGACCAGTATTAGTTTCCGATACACCACTGCAGGTTCAATGTATTCCTTGGACATTCACATTGACGATGAAACACAGAAATCGCATCGGAATTAAATACCAAAGGCACAATGCCGCCTTAAGTACAAGAATAGGGACCATTCTCACAGCCGGTGCGTCTAGTATTCCCTGTGAGACCAGTATTAGTTTGCGATACATCACTGCAGGTTCAATGTATTCCTTGAACATACACATTGACGATGAAACACTGAAATTACATCGTAATTAAATACAAAGGGCACAATAACGCCTTAAGTGGAAGAAGAGTGACACTACTTAGAGACTGTGCTTAGATCCTATCCTGTGACACCAGTATTAGTTTCCGATACAACATTGCAGCTTCAATGTATTCCTTGGACCTTCACATTGACGATGAAACACAGAAATGAGATCGGAATTAAATACAAAGGGCAGAATGCCGCCATAAGTTCAAGAATAGAGGCTCTTCTTACAGTCGGTGGTTTGAGCAGTCCCAGTGAGACCTGTATTAGTTTCCGATACACCACTGCTGGTTCAATGTACTCCTTGGACCTTCACATTGACGATGAAACACAGAAATCGCATCGGAAATAAATACAAAAGGCACAATGCGGCCTTAACTACAAGAATAGAGACTCTTCTTACAGAGGGCGCTTTGAGCATCCCCTGTGAGACCAGTATTAGTTTCAGATTCACCACTGCAGGTTCAATGTATACCTTAGACCTTCACATTGACGATTATACACAGAAATCGCATAGGAATTAAATACAAAAGGCACAATGCCGCCTTAAGTACAAGAATAGAGACTCTTCTTACTGTCGGTGTTTTGTGCATTCCCTCTGAGACGAGTATCAGTTTCCGATACACCACTGCAGGTCCAATGTAATCCTTGGACCTTCACATTGACGATGAAACACAGAAATCGCATCGGAATTAAATACAAAAGGCACAATGCCGCCTTAAGTACACTAATGGAGACTCATCTTAGAGTCGGTGCTTTGAGCATTCCCTGTGAGACCAGTATTAGTTTCCGATACACCACTGCTGGTTCAATGTATTCGTTGAACCTTCACATTGACGATGAAAGTCAGAAATCGCATCGGAATTAAATACAAAAGGTCCAATGCCGCCTTAAGTACAAGAATAGAGACTCTTCTTACAGTCGATGCTTTGAGCATTCCCTGTGAGACCAGTATTAGATTCCGATACACCACTGCAGGGTCAATGTATTCCTTGGACCTTCACTTTGACGATTATACACAGAAATCGCATCGGAATTAAATACAAAAGGCACAATGCCGCCTTAAGTACAAGAATAGAGACTCTTCTTACAGACGGTGCTTTGAACATTCCCTGTGAGATCAGTATAAGTTTCCGATACACTACTGCAAGTTCAATGTATTCCTTGGACCTTCACATTGACGATTATACACAGAAATAGCATCGGAATTAAATACAAAAGGCACAATGCCGCCTTAAGTACAAGAATAGAGACACTTCTTTCAGTCGGTGCTTTGAGCATTCCCTGTGAAACCAGTACTAGTTTCCGATACACCACTGCAGGTTCAATGTCTTCCTTGGACATTCACATTGACGATGAAACACAGAAATCGCATCGGAAATAAATACCAAAGGCACAATGCCGCCTTAAGTACAAGAATAGAGACTATTCTCACAGCCGGTGCGTCGAGTATTCCCTGTGAGACCAGTATTAGTTTGCGATACATCACTGCAGGTTCAATGTATTCCTTGAACATACACATTGACGATGAAACACTGAAATTACATCGTAATTAAATACAAAGGGCACAATAACGCCTTAAGTGCAAGAAGAGTGACACTACTTAGAGACTGTGCTTTGATCCTATCCTGTGACACCAGTATTAGTTTCCGATACAACATTGCAGCTTCAATGTATTCCTTGGACCTTCACATTGACGATGAAACACAGAAATGAGATCGGAATTAAATACAAAGGGCAGAATGCCGCCATAAGTTCAAGAATAGAGGCTCTTCTTACAGTCGGTGGTTTGAGCAGTCCCTGTGAGACCTGTATTAGTTTCCGATACACCACTGCTGGTTCAATGTACTCCTTGGACCTTCACATTGACGATGAAACACAGAAATCGCATCGGAAATAAATACAAAAGGCACAAAGCCGCCTTAACTACAAGAATAGAGACTCTTCTTACAGACGGCGCTTTGAGCATCCGCTGTGAGACCAGTATTAGTTTCAGATTCACCACTGCAGGTTCAATGTATACCTTAGACCATCACATTGACGATTATACACAGAAATCGCATAGGAATTAAATACAAAAGGCACAATGCCGCCTTAAGTACAAGAATAGAGACTCTTCTTACAGTCTGTGCTTTGAGCAATCCCTGTGAGACCAGTATTAGTTTCCGATACACCACTGCAGATTCAGTGTAATCCTTGGACATACACATTGACGATGAAACACTGAAATTACGTCGGAATTAAATACAAAAGGAACAATGCCGCCTTAAGTACAAGAATAGAGACTCTTCTCACTGTCGGTGCTATGAGCATTCCCTGTGAGACCAGTATTAGTTTCCGATACACCATTGCAGGTACAATGCATTCCTTGTAAATACGCATTGACGATGAAACACTGAAATTACATCGGAATTAAATACAAAGGGCACACTGACTCCTTAAGTACAAGCAGAGTGAGACTTCTTAGAGTCTGTGTTTTGATCCTTTCCTGTGCGACCCGTATTAATTTCCGATACGCCACTGCAGGTTCAATGTATTCCTTGGACCTTCACATTGACGATTACACACAGTAATCGCATCGGAATTAAATACAAAAGGCACAATTCCGCCTTAAGTACAGGAATAGAGACTCTTCTTACAGTCGGTGCTTTGAGCCTCCCCTGTGAGACCAGTACTAATTTCCGACACACCACTGCAGGTTCAGTGTATTCCTTGGACCTTAACATCGACGATGAAACACAGAAATGGCATCGGAATTAAATACAAAGGGCACAATGCCGCCTTAAGTAGAAGATTAGACACTCTTCTTACAGTCGGTGCTTTGAGCATTCCCTGTGAGACCAGTATTAGTTTCCGATACACCACTGCAGGTTCAATGTATTCCTTGGACCTTATCATTGACGATGAAACACATAAATCGCATCGGAATTAAATACAAAAGGCACAATGCCGCCTTAAGTACAAGAATAGAGACTCCACTTACAGTCAGTGCTTTGAGCATTCCCTGTGAGATCAGTATTGGTATCCGGTACACAACTTCAGGTTCAATGTATTCCTTGGACCTTCACATTGACGATGAAACACAGAAATCGCATCGGAATTAATTACAAAATGGCACAATGCTGCATAAAGTACAAGAATAGAGACTCTTCTTACAGTCGGTGCTTTGAGCATTCCCTGTGAGACCAGTATTAGTATCCGATACACCACTGCAGGTTGAATGTGTTCCTTGGACATACACACTGACGATGAAACACTGAAATTAAATCGTATTTAAATACAAAAGGAACAATGTCGCCTTAAGTACAAGAGTAAAGACTCTTCTTACTGTCGGTGTTTTGATCATTTCCTCTGAGACCAGTATTAGTTTCCGATACACCACTGCAGGTCCAATGTAATCCTTGGACCTTCACATTGACGATGAAACACAAAAATCGCATCGAAATTGAATACAAAAGGCACAAAGCCGCCTTAAGTACAAGAATAGAGACTCTTCTTACAGTCGGTGCATTGAGCATTCCCTGTGAGACCAGTATTAGTTTCCGATACACCACTGCATATTCAATGTATTCCTTGGACCTTCACATTGACGATGAAACACAGAAATCGCATCGAAATTAATTAAAAAATGGCACAATGCCGCCTTAAGTACAAGAATAGAGACTCTTCTTACAGTCGGTGCTTTGAGCATTCCCTGTGAGACCAGTATTAGTTTCCGATACACCACTGCAGGTTCAATGTGTTCCTTGGACATACACATTGACGATGAAACACTGAAATTAAATCGTATTTAAATACAAAAGGAACAATGTCGCCTTAAGTACAAGAATAGAGACTCTTCTTACTGTCGGTGTTTTGATCATTCCCTCTGATACCAGTATTAGTTTCCGATACACCACTGCAGGTCCAATGTAATCCTTGGACCTTCACATTGACGATGAAACACAGAAATCGCATCGAAATTAAATACAAAAGGCACAAAGCCGCCTTAAGTACAAGAATAGAGACTCTTCTTACAGTCGGTGCATTGAGCATTCCCTGTGAGACCAGTATTAGTTTCCGATACACCACTGCATATTCAATGTATTCCTTGGACCTTCACATTGACGATGAAACACAGAAATCGCATCGGAATTAAATACAAAAGGCACCATTCCGCCTTAAGTACAAGAATACAGACTCTACTTACAGTCGGTGCTTTGAGCATTCCCTGTGAGACCAGTATTAGTTTCCGATACACCACTGCAGGTTCAATGTATTCCTTGGACCATCACATTGACGATGAAACACAGAAATTGCATTGGAATTAAATACAAAAAGCACAATGCCGCCTTAACTACAAGAATAGAGACTCTTCTTACAGTCTGTGCTTTGAGCATCCCCTGTGAGACCAGTACTAATTTCCGACACACCACTGCAGGTTCAGTGTATTCCTTGGACTTTCACATCGACGATGAAACACAGAAATCGCATCGGAATTATATACAAAAGGCACAATGCCGCCTTAAGTACAAGAATACAGACTCTACTTACAGTCGGTGCTTTGAGCATTCCCTGTGAGACCAGTATTAGTTTCCGATACACCACTGCAGGTTCAATGTATTGCTTGGACCTTCACATTGACGATGACACACAGAAATCGCATCGAAATTAAATACAAAAGGCACAATTCCGCCTTAAATACAGAGAATAGAGACTATTCTTACAGTCGGTGCTTTGAGCATTCCCTGTGAGACCAGTATTAGTTTCCGATACACCACTGCAAGTTCAGTGTATTCCTTGGACTTTCACATCGACGATGAAACACAGAGATGGCATCGGAATTAAATACAAAGGGCACAATGCCGCCTTAAGTACAAGAATAGACACTCTTCTTACAGTCGGTGCTTTGAGCATTCCCTGTGAGACCAGTATTAATATCCGATACACCACTGCAGTTTCATTGTGTTCCTTGGACATACACATTGACGATCAAACACTGAAATTAAATCGTATTTAAATACAAAAGGAACAATGTCGCCTTAAGTTCAAGAATAGAGACTCTTCTTACTGTCGGTGTTTTGATCATTCCCTCTGAGACCAGTATTAGTTTCCGATACACCACTGCAGGTCCAATGTAATCCTTGGACCTTCACATTGACGATGAAACACAGAAATCACATCGAAATTAAATACAAAAGGCACAAAGCCGCCTTAAGTACAAGAATAGAGACTCTTCTTACAGTCGGTGCATTGAGCATTCCCTGTGAGACCAGTATTAGTTTCCGATACACCACTGCATATTCAATGTATTCCTTGGACCTTCACATTGACGATGAAACACAGAAATCGCATCGGAATTAAATACAAATGGCACCATGCCGCCTTAAGTACAAGAATACAGACTCTACTTACAGTCGGTGCTTTGAGCATTCCCTGTGAGACCAGTATTAGTTTCCAATACACCACTGCAGGTTCAATGTATTCCTTGGAAAGACGCATTGACGATGAAACACTGAAATTACATCGGAATTAAGTAAGAAGGGCACAATGACGCCTTAAGTACAAGCAGAGTGAGACTTCTTAGAGTCTGTGTTTTGATTCTTTCCAGTGCGACCCGTATTAGTTTCCGATACGCCACTGCAGGTTCAATGTATTCCTTGGTCCTGCACATTGACGATTACACACAGAAATCGCATCGGAATTAAATACAAAAGGCACAATGCCGCCTTAAGTACAAGAATAGAGACTCTTCTTTCAGTCGGTGCTACGAGCATTACCTGTGAGACCAGTTTTAGTTTCCGATACACCACTGCAAGTTCAGTGTATTCCTTGGACTTTCACATCGACGATGAAACACAGAAATGTCATCGGAATTAAATACAAAGGGCACAATGCCGCCTTAAGTACAAGAATAGACACTCTTCTTACAGTCGGTGCTTTGAGCATTCCCTGTGAGACCAGTATTAGTTTCCGATACACCAATGCAGGTTCAATGTATTCCTTGGACCTTCACATTGGCGATGAAACACAGAAATCGCATCGGAATTAAATACAAAAGGCACAATGCCGCCTTAAGTACAAGAATACCGACTCTACTTACAGTCGGTGCTTTGAGCATTCCCTGTGAGACCAGTATTAGTATCCGGTACACCACTTAAGGTTCATTGTATTCCTTGGACATACACATCGACGATGAAACACAGAAATGGCATCGGAATTAAATACAAAGGGCACAATGCCCCCTTAAGTAAAAGAATAGACACTCTTCTTACATTCGGTGCTTTGAGCATTCCCTGAGAGACCAGTATTAATTTCCGATACACACTGCAGGTTCAATGTATTCCTTAGACATTCACATTGACGATGAAACACAGAAATCGTATCGGAATTAAATACCAAAGGCACAATGCCGCCTTAAGTACAAGAATTGAGACTCTTCTCACAGCCGGTGCGTCGAGTATTCCCTGTGGGACCAGTATTAGTTTCCGATACACCACTGCAGGTTCTATGCATTCCTTGAACATACACATTGACGATGATATACTGAAATTACATCGGAATTTATTACAAAGGGCACAATAACGCCTTAAGTACAAGATGAGTGAGACTTCTTAGGGTCTGTGTTTCGATCCTTTCCTGTGAGATCAGTATTAATTTCCGATACACCACTGCAGGTTCTAATTATTCCTTGGACCTTCACATTGGCGATGCTACACAGAAATCGCATCGGAATTAAATACAAAAGGCACAACGCTGCTATTAAGTACAAGAATAGAGACTCTTCTTACAGTCGGTGCTTTGAGCATTCCCTGTGAGACCAGTATTAGTTTCCGATACACCACTGCTGGTTCAATGTATTTCTTGGACCTTCACATTGACGATGAAACACAGAAATCGCATAGGAATTAAATACAAAATGCAAAATGCCGCCTTAAGTACAAGAATAGAGACTCTTCTTACAGTCGGTGCTTTGAGCATTCCCTGTGAGACTTGTATTAGTTTCCGATACACCACTGCAGATTCAATGTATTCCTTGGACATACACATTGACGATGAACACTGAAATTTCATCGTAATTAAATATGAAAGGCACAATGCCGCCTAAAGTGCAAGAAGAGTGAGACTTCTTAGAGACTGTGCGTTGATCCTTTCCTGTAAGACCAGTATTAGTTTCCGATACAACACTGCAGGTCCAATGTATTCCTTGGACCTTCACATTGAAGATAAAACACAGAAATCGCAACGGAATTAAATACAAAAGGCACAATGCCGCCTTAAGGACAAGAATAGAGACTCTTCTTACTGTCGGTGCTTTGAGCATTCCCTTTGAGACCAGTATTAGTTTCCGATACACCACTGCAGGCTCAATGTATTCCTTGGACCGTCACATTGACGATGAAACACAGAAATCCCATCGGAATTAAAAATCAAAAGGCACAATGCCGCATTAAGTACATGAATAGAGACTCTTCTTGCAGTCGGTGATTTGAGCATTCCCTGTGAGACCAGTATTAGTTTCCGATACACCACTGCAGGTTCACTGTATTCCTTGGACCTTCACATTGACGATGAATCACTGATATGGCATCGGAATTAAATACAGAATTCAGAATGCCTACTTAGGTACAAGAATAGACACTCTTCTTACAGTCGATGATTCGAGCATTCCCTGTGAGACCAGTATTAGTTTCCGATTCACCACTGCAGGTTCAATTTATTCCTTGGACCTTCACATTGACGATGAAACACAGAAATCGCATCGGAATTATATACAAAAGGCACAATGCCGCCTTAAGTACAAGAATACAGACTCTACTTACAGTCGGTGCTTTGAGCATTCCCTGTGAGACCAGTATTAGTTTCCGATACACCACTGCAGGTTCAATGTATTGCTTGGACCTTCACATTGACGATGACACACAGAAATCGCATCGAAATTAAATACAAAAGGCACAATTCCGCCTTAAATACAGAGAATAGAGACTATTCTTACAGTCGGTGCTTTGAGCATTCCCTGTGAGACCAGTATTAGTTTCCGATACACCACAGCAAGTTCAGTGTATTCCTTGGACTTTCACATCGACGATGAAACACAGAAATGGCATCGGAATTAAATACAAAGGGCACAATGCCGCCTTAAGTACAAGAATAGACACTCTTCTTACAGTCGGTGTTTTGAGCATTCCCTGTGAGACCAGGATTAGTTTCCGATACACCACTGCAGGTTCAATGTATTCCTTGGACCTTCACAATGACGATGAAACACATAAATCTCATCGGAATTAAATACAAAAGGCAAAATGCCGCCTTAAGTACAAGAATACAGACTCTACTTACAGTCGATGATTCGAGCATTCCCTGTGAGACCAGTATTAGTATCCGGTACACCACTTCAGGTTCAATGTATCCCTTAGACATACACATCGACGATGAAACACAGAAATGGCATCGGAATTATATACAAAGTGCTCAATGCCGTCTAAAGGACAAGAATAGACACTCTTCTTACAGTCGGTGCATTGAGCATTCCCTGTGAGACCAGTATTAGTTTCCGATACACCACTGCAGGTTCAATGTATTCCTTGGACCATCACATTGACGATGAAACACAGAAATCGCATCGGAATTAAATACAAAAGGCACAATGCCGCCTTAAGTACAAGAATATAGACTCTACTTACAGTCGGTGCTTTGAGCATTCCCTGTGAGACCAATATTAGTTTCCGATACACCACTGCAGGTTCAATGTATTCCTTGGAGATACACATTGACGATGAAACACTGAAATTACATCGGATTTAAATACAAAAGGAACAATGTCACCTTAAGTACAAGAATTTAGACTCTTCTTACTGTCGGTGTTTCGAGCATTCCCTCTGAGACCAGTATTTGTTTCCGATACACCACTGCAGGTCCAATGTAATCCTCGGACCTTCACATTGACGATGAAACACAGAAATCGCATCGGAATTAAATACAAAAGGCACAATGCCGCCTTAAGTACAAGACTAGAGACTCTTCTTACAGTTGGTGCTTTGAGCATTCCCTGTGAGACCAGTATTAGTTTCCGATACACCACTGCAGGTTCTGTGTTCCTTGGACTTTCACATCGACGATAAAACACAGAAACTGCATCGGAATTAAATACAAAGGGCACAATGCCGCTTTAAGTACAAGGATAGAGACTCTTCCTACAGTCGGTGCTTTGAGCATTCCCTGTGAGACCAGTATTAGTTTCCGATACACCACTGCCGGTTCAATGTATTCCTTGGACCTTCACATTGACGATTATACACAGAAATCGCATCGGAATTAAATACAAAAGGCACAATGCCGCCCTATGTACAAGAATAGAGACTCTTCTTACAGTCGGTGATTTGAACACTCCCTGTGAGACCAGTATTAGTTTCCGATACACCACTGCAGGTTCAATGTATTCCTTGGACCTTCACATTGACGATTATACACAGAAATCGCATCGGAATGAAATACAAAAGGCACAATGCCGCCTTAAGTACAAGAATAGAGACTCTTCCTACAGTCGGTGCTTTGAGCATTCCCTGTGAGACCAGTATTAGTTTCCGATACACCACTGCAGGTTCAATGTAATCCTTGAACCTTCACATTGACGATGAAAGACAGAAATCGCATCGGAACTAATTACAAAAGGCCCAATGCCGCCTTAAGTACAAGAATAGAGACTCTTCTTACAGTCGGTGCTTTGGGCAATCCCTGTGAGACCAGTATTAGTTTCCGATACACCACTGCAGGTTCAATGTATTCCTTGGACCTTCACATTGACGATTATACACAGAAATCGCATCGGAATTAAATACAAAAGGCACAATGCCGCCTTAAGTACAAGAATAGAGACTCTTCTTACAGTCGGTGCTTTGAACATTCCCTGTGAGACCAGTATTAGTTTCCGATACACCACTGCAGGTTCAATGTATTCCTTGGACCTTCACATTGATGATGAAACACAGAAATGGCATCGGAATTAAATACAAAAGGCACAATGAAGCCCTAAGTACAACAATAGAGACTCTTCTTACAGTCGGTGCTTTGAGCATTCCCTGAGAGACCAGTATTAGTATGCGATACACCACTGCAGGTTCAATGTATTCCTTAGACATTCACATTGACGATGAAACACAGAAATCGCATCGGAATTAAATACGAAAGGCACAATGCCGCCTTAAGTACAAGAATAGAGACTTTTCTCAAAGCCGGTGTGTCGAGTATTCCCTGTGAGACCAGTATTAGTTTCCGATACACCACTGCAGGTTCAATGTATTGCTTGAACTTACACATTGACGATCAAACACTGAAATTACATCGGAATTAAATACAAAGGGCACAATAACGCCTTAAGTGCAAGAAGAGTGAGACTTCTTAGAGACTGTGCTTTGATCCTATCCTGTGACACCAGTATTAGTTTCCGATACAACACTGCAGTTTCAATGTATTACTTGGACCTTCGCATTGACGATGAAACACAGAAATCGCATCGGAATTAAATACAAAGGGCAGAATGCCGCCATAAGTACAAGAATTGAGACTCTTCTTACAGTCGGTGGTTTGAGCAGTCCCTGTGAGACCTGTATCAGTTTCCGATACACCTCTGCAGGTTCTGTGTTCCTTGGACTTTCACATCGACGATGAAACACAGAAAAGGCATCGGAATTAAATACAAAGGGCACAATGCCGCCTTAAGTACAAGAATAGACGCTCTTCCTACAGTCGGTGCTTTGAGCATTCCCCATGAGACCAGTATTAGTTTCCGATACACCACTGCAGGTTCAATGTATTCCTTGAACCTTCACATTGACGATGAAAGACAGAAATCGCATACGAACTAATTACAACAATCCCAATGCCGCCCTAAGGGCAAGAATAGAGACGCTTCTTACAGTCGGTGCTTTGAGCATTCCCTGTGAGACCAGTATTAGTTTCCGATACACCACTGCCGGTTCAATGTATTCCTTGGACCTTCACATTGACGTTATACTCAGAAATCGCATCGGAATTAAATACAAAAGGCACACTGCCGCCTTAAGTACAAGAATACAGACTCTACTTACAGTCGGTGCTTTGAGCATTCCCTGTGAGACCAGTATTAGTTTCCGATACACCACTGCAGGTTCAATGTATTCCTTGGACCTTCACATTGACGATGAAAAACAGAAATCGCATTGGAATTAAATACAAAAGGCACAATGAAGCCCTAAGTACAACAATAGAGACTCTTCTTACAGTCGGTGCATTGAGCCTTCCCTGAGAGACCTGTATTAATATCCTATACACCACTGCAGGTTCAATGTATTCCTTAGACATTCACATTGACGATGAAACACAGAAATCGCATCGGAATTAAATACCAATGGCACAATGCCGCCTTAAGTACAAGAATAGAGACTCTTCTTACAGTCGGTGCTTCGAGCATTCCCTGTGAGACCAGTATTAGTTTCCGATACACCACTGCAGGTTCAATGTATTCCTTGAACATACACATTGACGATGAAACACTGAAATTATTTCGGAATTAAACTCAAAGGGCACAATAACGCCTTAAGTGCAAGAAGAGTGAGACTTCTTAGAGACTGTGCTTTGATCCTATCCTGTGACACCAGTATTAGTTTCCGATTCACCACTGCAGGTTCAATGTATACCTTGGACCTTCACATTGACGATTATACACAGAAATCGCATCGGAATTAAGTACAAAAGGCTCAATGCCGCCTTAAGTACAAGAATAGAGACTCTTCTTAAAGTCGGTGCTTTGAGCATTCCCTGTGAGACCAGTATTAGTTTCCGATACAACACTGCAGTTTCCATGTATTCCTTGGACCTTCACATTCACGATGAAACACAGATATCGCATCGGAATTAAATACAAAGGGCAGAATGCCGCCATAAGTACAAGAATAGAGACTCTTCTTACAGTCGGTGGTTTGACCAGTCCCTGTGAGACCTGTATTAGTTTCCGATACACCACTGCTGGTTCAATGTACTCCTTGGACCTTCACATTGACGATGAAACACAGATATCGCATCGGAAATAAATACAAAAGGCACAATGCCGCCTTAACTACAAGAATAGAGACTCTTCTTACAGTCGGTGCTTCGAGCATTCCCTGTGAGACCAGTATTAGTTTCCGATTCACCACTGCAGGTTCAATGTATACCTTGGACTTTCACATTGAGGATTATACACAGAAATCGCATCGGAATTAAATACAAAAGGCTCAATGCCGCCTTAAGTACAAGAAAAGAGACCCTTCTTACAGTCGGTGCTTTGAGCATTCCCTGTGAGACCAGTATTAGTTTCCGATACACCACTGCAGGTTCAGTGTATTCCTTGGACTTTCACATCGACGATGAAACACAGAAATGGCAACGGAATTAAATACAAAGGGCACATTGCTGTCTTAGGTACAAGAATAGACACTCTTCTTACAGTCGGTGCTTTGAGCATTCCCTGTGAGACCAGTATTAGATTCCGATACACCACTGCAGGTTCAATGTATTTCTTGGACCTTCACATTGACGATGAAAGACAGAAATCGCATCGGAATTAAATACAAAAGGCCCAATGCCGCCTTAAGTACAAGAATAGAGACTCTTCTTACAGTCGGTGCTTTGAGCATTCCCTGTGAGACCAGTATTAGTTTCCGATACACCACTGCAGGTTCAATGTATTCCTTGGACCTTCATATTGACGATTATACACAGAAATAGCATCAGAATTAAATACAAAAGGCACAATGCCGCTTTAAGTACAAGAATAGAGACTCTTCTTACAGTCGGCGCTTTGAGCATTCCCTGTGAGACCAGTATTAGTTTCCGATACACCACTGCAGGTTCAATGTATTCCTTGGACCATCACTTTGACGATGAAACACAGAAATCGCATCGGAATTAAATACAAAAGGCACAATGCCGCCTTAGCTACAACAATACAGACTCTACTTACAGTCGGTGCTTTGAGCATTCCCTTTGAGACCAGTATTAGTTTCCGATACACCACTGCAGGTTCAATGTATTCCTTGGACCTTCACATTGATGATGAAACACAGAATCCGCATTGGAATTAAATACAAAAGGCACAATGCCGCCTTAAGTACAAGAATAGAGACTCTTCTTACAGTCTGTGCTTTGATCATTCCCTGTGAGACCAGTATTAGTATCCGATACACCACTGCAGATTCAATGTATTCCTTGGACATACACATTGACGATGAAACACAGAAATGGCATCGGAATTAAATACAAAGGGCACAATGCCGCCATAAGTACAAGAATAGACACTCTTCTTACAGTCGGTGCTTTGAGCATTCCCTGTGAGACCAGTATTAGTTTCCGATACACCACTACAGATTCAATGTATTCCTTGAACCTTCACATTGACGATGAAAGACAGAAATCGCATCGGAATTCAATACAAAAGGCCCAATGCCTCCTTAAGTACAAGAATAGAGACTCTTCTTACAGTCGGTGCTTTGAGCATTCCCTGTGAGACCAGTATTAGTTTCCGATACACCACTGCAGGTTCTGTGTTCCTTGGACTTTCACATCGACGATGAAACACAGAAACTGCATCGGAATTAAATACAAAGGGCACAATGCCGCTTTAAGTACAAGGATAGAGACTCTTCCTACAGTCGGTGCTTTGAGCATTCCCTGTGAGACCAGTATTAGTTTCCGATACACCACTGCCGGTTCAATGTATTCCTTGGACCTTCACATTGACGATTATACACAGAAATCGCATCGGAATTAAATACAAAAGGCACAATGCCGCCCTAAGTACAAGAATAGAGACTCTTCTTACAGTCGGTGATTTGAACACCCCCTGTGAGACCAGTATTAGTTTCCGATACACCACTGCAGGTTCAATGTATTCCTTGGACCTTCACATTGACGATTATACACAGAAATCGCATCGGAATGAAATACAAAAGGCACAATGCCGCCTTAAGTACAAGAATAGAGACTCTTCCTACAGTCGGTGCTTTGAGCATTCCCTGTGAGACCAGTATTAGTTTCCGATACACCACTGCAGGTTCAATGTAATCCTTGAACTTTCACATTGACGATGAAAGACAGAAATCGCATCGGAACTAATTACAAAAGGCCCAATGCCGCCTTAAGTACAAGAATAGAGACTCTTCTTACAGTCGGTGCTTTGGGCATTCCCTGTGAGACCAGTATTAGTTTCCGATACACCACTGCGGGTTCAATGTATTCCTTGGACCTTCACATTGACGATTATACACAGAATTCGCATCGGAATTAAATACAAAAGGCACAATGCCGCCTTAAGTACAAGAATAGAGACTCTTCTTACAGTCGGTGCTTTGAACATTCCCTGTGAGACCAGTATTAGTTTCCGATACACCACTGCAGGTTCAATGTATTCCTTGGACCTTCACATTGATGATGAAACACAGAAATGGCATCGGAATTAAATACAAAAGGCACAATGAAGCCCTAAGTACAACAATAGAGACTCTTCTTACAGTCGGTGCTTTGAGCATTCCCTGAGAGACCAGTATTAGTATGCGATACACCACTGCAGGTTCAATGTATTCCTTAGACATTCACATTGACGATGAAACACAGAAATCGCATCTGAATTAAATACCAAAGGCACAATGCCGCCTTAAGTACAAGAATAGAGACTTTTCTCAAAGCCGGTGTGTCGAGTATTCCCTGTGAGACCAGTATTAGTTTCCGATACAGCACTGCAGGTTCAATGTATTGCTTGAACTTACACATTGACGATCAAACACTGAAATTACATCGGAATTAAATACAAAGGGCACAATAACGCCTTAAGTGCAAGAAGAGTGAGTCTTCTTAGAGACTGTGCTTTGATCCTATCCTGTGACACCAGTATTAGTTTCCGATACAACACTGCAGTTTCAATGTATTACTTGGACCTTCGCATTGACGATGAAACACAGAAATCGCATCGGAATTAAATACAAAGGGCAGAATGCCGCCATAAGTACAAGAATTGAGACTCTTCTTACAGTCGGTGGTTTGAGCAGTCCCTGTGAGACCTGTATCAGTTTCCGATACACCTCTGCAGGTTCTGTGTTCCTTGGACTTTCACATCGACGATGAAACACAGAAAAGGCATCGGAATTAAATACAAAGGGCACAATGCCGCCTTAAGTACAAGAATAGACGCTCTTCCTACAGTCGGTGCTTTGAGCATTCCCCATGAGACCAGTATTAGTTTCCGATACACCACTGCAGGTTCAATGTATTCCTTGAACCTTCACATTGACGATGAAAGACAGAAATCGCATCCGAACTAATTACAACAATCCCAATGCCGCCCTAAGGGCAAGAATAGAGACGCTTCTTACAGTCGGTGCTTTGAGCATTCCCTGTGAGACCAGTATTAGTTTCCGATACACCACTGCAGGTTCAATGTATTCCTTGGACCTTCAAATTGACGTTATACACAGAAATCGCATCGGAATTAAATACAAAAGGCACAATGCCGCCTTAAGTACAAGAATACAGACTCTACTTACAGTCGGTGCTTTGAGCATTCCCTGTGAGACCAGTATTATTTTCCGATACACCACTGCAGGTTCAATGTATTCCTTGGACCTTCACATTGACGATGAAAAACAGAAATCGCATTGGAATTAAATACAAAAGGCACAATGAAGCCCTAAGTACAACAATAGAGACTCGTCTTACAGTCGGTGCATTGAGCCTTCCCTGAGAGACCTGTATTAATATCCTATACACCACTGCAGGTTCAATGTATTCCTTAGACATTCACATTGACGATGAAACACAGAAATCGCATCGGAATTAAATACCAATGGCACAATGCCGCCTTAAGTACAAGAATAGAGACTATTCTCACAGCCGGTGCGTCGAGTATTCCCTGTGAGACCAGTATTAGTTTCCGATACACCACTGCAGGATCAATGTATTCCTTGAACATACACATTGACGATGAAACACTGATATTATTTCGGAATTAAACTCAAAGGGCACAATAACGCCTTAAGTGCTAGAAGAGTGAGACTTCTTAGAGACTGTGCTTTGATCCTATCCTGTGACACCAGTATTAGTTTCCGATTCACCACTGCAGGTTCAATGTATACCTTGGACCTTCACATTGACGATTATACACAGAAATCGCATCGGAATTAAGTACAAAAGGCTCAATGCCGCCTTAAGTACAAGAATAGAGACTCTTCTTAAAGTCGGTGCTTTGAGCATTCCCTGTGAGACCAGTATTAGTTTCCGATACAACACTGCAGTTTCCATGTATTCCTTGGACCTTCACATTCACGATGAAACACAGATATCGCATCGGAATTAAATACAAAGGGCAGAATGCCGCCATAAGTACAAGAATAGAGACTCTTCTTACAGTCGGTGGTTTGACCAGTCCCAGTGAGACCTGTATTAGTTTCCGATACACCACTGCTGGTTCAATGTACTCCTTGGACCTTCACATTGACGATGAAACACAGATATCGCATCGGAAATAAATACAAAAGGCACAATGCCGCCTTAACTACAAGAATAGAGACTCTTCTTACAGTCGGTGCTTCGAGCATTCCCTGTGAGACCAGTATTAGTTTCCGATTCACCACTGCAGGTTCAATGTATACCTTGGACTTTCACATTGAGGATTATACACAGAAATCGCATCGGAATTAAATACAAAAGGCTCAATGCCGCCTTAAGTACAAGAATAGAGACTCTTCTTACAGTCGGTGCTTTGAGCATTCCCTGTGAGACCAGAATTAGTTTCCGATACACCACTGCAGGATCAGTGTACTCCTTGGACTTTCACATCGACGATGAAACACAGAAATGGCATCGGAATTAAATACAAAGGGCACATTGCTGTCTTAGGTACAAGAATAGACACTCTTCTTACAGTCGGTGCTTTGAGCATTCCCTGTGAGACCAGTATTAGATTCCGATACACCACTGCAGGTTCAATGTATTTCTTGGACCTTCACATTGACGATGAAAGACAGAAATCGCATCGGAATTAAATACAAAAGGCCCAATGCCGCCTTAAGTACAAGAATAGAGACTCTTCTTACAGTCGTTGCTTTGAGCATTCCCTGTGAGACCAGTATTAGTTTCCGATACACCACTGCAGGTTCAATGTATTCCTTGGACCTTCATATTGACGATTATACACAGAAATAGCATCAGAATTAAATACAAAAGGCACAATGCCGCTTTAAGTACAAGAATAGAGACTCTTCTTACAGTCGGCGCTTTGAGCATTCCCTGTGAGACCAGTATTAGTTTCCGATACACCACTGCAGGTTCAATGTATTCCTTGGACCATCACATTGACGATGAAACACAGAAATCGCATCGGAATTAAATACAAAAGGCACAATGCCGCCTTAGCTACAACAATACAGACTCTACTTACAGTCGGTGCTTTGAGCATTCCCTTTGAGACCAGTATTAGTTTCCGATACACCACTGCAGGTTCAATGTATTCCTTGGACCTTCACATTGATGATGAAACACAGAAATCGCATTGGAATTAAATACAAAAGGCACAATGCCGCCTTAAGTACAAGAATAGAGACTCTTCTTACAGTCTGTGCTTTGATCATTCCCTGTGAGACCAGTATTAGTATCCGATACACCACTGCAGATTCAATGTATTCCTTGGACATACACATTGACGATGAAACACAGAAATGGAATCGGAATTAAATACAAAGGGCACAATGCCGCCATAAGTACAAGAATAGACACTCTTCTTACCGTCGGTGCTTTGAGCATTCCCTGTGAGACCAGTATTAGTTTCCGATACACCACTACAGATTCAATGTATTCCTTGAACCTTCACATTGACGATGAAAGACAGAAATCGCATCGGAATTCAATACATAAGGCCCAATGCCGCCTTAAGTACAAGAATAGAGACTCTTCTTACAGTCGGTGCTTTGAGCATTCCCTGTGAGACTAGAATTAGCTTCCGATACACCACTGCTAGTTCAATGTATTCCTTGGACCTTCACATTGACGATGAAACACAGAAATCGCATCGGAATTAAATACAAAAGGCACAAAGCCGCCTTAAGTACAAGAATAGAGACGCTTCTTACAGTCGGTGCTTTGAGCATTCCCTGTGAGACCAGTATTAGTTTCCGATACACCACTGCAGATTCAATGTATTTCTTGGACATACACATTGACGATGAAACACTGAAAATACATCGGAATTAAATACAAAAGGAACAATGCCGCCTTAAGTACAAGAATAGAGACTCTTCTTACTTTCGGTGCTTTGAGCATTCTCTGTGGGACCAGTATTAGTTTCCGATACACCACTGCAGTTTCAATGTATTCCTTGGAAATACGCATTGACGATGAAACACTGAAATTATATCGGAATTAAATACAAAGGGCACAATGACGCCTTAAGTACAAGCAGAGTGAGACTTCTTAGAGTCTGTGTTTTGATCCTTTCCAGTGCGACCCGTATTTGTTTCCGATACGCCACTGCAGGTTCAATGTATTCCTTGGACCTTCACATTGACGATTACACACAGAAATCGCATCGGAATTAAATTCAAAAGGCACAATGCCACCTTAAGTACAAGAATAGAGACTCTTCTTACAGTCGGTGCTTTGAGCATTACCTGTGAGACCAGTATAAGTTTCCGATACACAACTGCAGGTTCAGTGTATTCGTTGGACTTTCACATCGACGATGAAACACAGAAATGGCATCGGAATTAAATACAAAGGGCACAATGCCGCCTTAAGTACAAGAATTGACACTGTTCTTACAGTCGGTGCTTTGAGCATTCCCTGTGAGACCAGTACTAGTTTCCGATACACCACTGCAGGTTCATTGTATTCCTTGGACCTTCACATTGACGATGAAACACAGAAATCGCATCGGAATTAAATACAAAAGGCACAATGCCGCCTTAGCTTCAAGAATACAGACTCTACTTACAGTCGGTGCTTTGAGCATTCCCTTTGAGACCAGTATTAGTTTCCGATACACCACTGCAGGTTCAATGTATTCCTAGGACCTTCACCATGACGATTAAACACAGAAATAGCATCGGAATTAAATACAAAAGGCACAATGCCGCTTTAAGTACAAGAATAGAGAATTTTCTTACAGTCGGCGCTTTGAGCATTCCCTGTGAGACCAGTATTAGTTTCCGATACACCACTGCAGGTTCAATGTATTCCTTGGACCGTCACATTGACGATGAAACACAGAAATCGCATCGGAATTAAATACAAAAGGCACAATGCCGCCTTAGCTTCAAGAATACAGACTCTACTTACAGTCGGTGCTTTGAGCATTCCCTTTGAGACCAGTATTAGTTTCCGATACACCACTGCAGGTTCAATGTATTCCTTGGACCTTCACATTGACGATGAAACACAGAAATCGCATTGGAATTAAATACAAAAGGCACAATGCCGCCTTAAAAACAAGAATAGAGACTCTTCTTACAGTCTGTGCTTTGATCATTCCCTGTGAGACCAGTATTAGTATCCGATACACCACTGCAGATTCAATGTATTCCTTGGACATACACATTGACGATGAAACACAGAAATCGCATCGGAATTAAATACAAAAGGCACAATGCCGCCTTAAGTACAAGAATAGAGACTCTTCTTACTTTCGGTGCATTGAACATTCTCTGTGGGACCAGTATTAGTTTCCGATACACCACTGCAGTTTCAATGTATTCTTTGGAAATACGCATTGACGATGAAACACTGAAATTACATCGGTATTAAATACAAAGGGCACAATGACGCCTTAAGTACAAGCAGAGTGAGACTTCTTAGAGTCTGTGTTTTGATCCTTTCCAGTGCGACCCGTATTTGTTTCCGATACGCCACTGCAGGTTCAATGTATTTCTTGGACCTTCACATTGACGATTACACACAGAAATCGCATCGGAATTAAATTCAAAAGGCACAATGCCGCCTTAAGTACAAGAATAGAGACTCTTCTTACAGTCGGTGCTTTGAGCATTACCTGTGAGACCAGTATAAGTTTTCGATACACCACTGCAGGTTCAGTGTATTCGTTGGACTTTCACATAGACGATGAAACACAGAAATGGCATCGGAATTAAATACAAAGGGCACAATGCCGCCTTAAGTACAAGAATTGACACTCTTCTTACAGTCGGTGCTTTGAGCATTCCCTGTGAGACCTGTACTAGTTTCCGATACACCAATGCAGGTTCATTGTATTCCTTGGACCTTCACATTGACGATGAAACACAGAAATCGCATCGGAATTAAATACAAAAGGCGCAATGCCGACTTAAGTACAAGAATACAGACTCTACTTTCAGTCGGTGCTTTGAGCATTCCCTGTGAGACCAGTATTAGTTTCCGATTCACCACCGCAGGTTCAATGTATTCCTTGGACCTTCACATTGACGATGAAACACAGAAATCGCATCGGAATTAAATACAAAAAGGCACAATGCCGCCTTAAGTACAAGAATAGAGACTCTTCTTACAGTCGGTGCTTTGAGCATTCCCTTTGAGACCAGTATTAGTTTCCGATACACCACTGCAGGTTCAATGTATTCCTTGGACATACACATTGACGATGAGACACTGAAATTACATCGGAATTAAATACAAAGGGCACAAAGACGCCTTAAGTACAAGAAGAGTGAGACTTCTTAGGGTCTGTGCTTTGATCCTTTCCTGTGAGACCAGTATTAGTGTCTGATACACCACTGGAGGTACAATGTATTCCTTGGACCTTCATATTGACGATGAAACACTGAAATCGCATCGGAATTAAATACAAAAGGCACAATGAAGCCTTAAGTACTAGAATAGAGACTCTTCTTACAGTCGGTGCTTTGAGCATTCCCTGTGAGACCATTATTAGTATCCGATACACCACTGCAGGTTCAATGTATTCCTAGGACATACACATTGACGATGAAACACTGAAATTACATCGGATTTAAATACAAAAGGAACAATGTCGCCTTAAGTACAAGAATAGAGACTCTTCTTACTGTCGGTGTTTTGAGCATTCCCTCTGAGACCAGTATTAGTTTCCGATACACCACTGCAGGTCCAATTAATCCTTGGACCTCACATTGACGATGAAACACAGAAATCGCATCGGAATTAAATACAAAAAGCCACAATGCCACCTTAAGTACAAGAATAGAGACTCTTCTTACAGTCGGTGCTTTGAACATTCCCTGTAAGACCAGTAATAGTTTCCGATACACCACTGCAGGTTCAATGTATTCCTTGGACCTTCACATTGATGATGAAACACAGAAATCGCATTGGAATTAAATACAAAAGGCACAATGAAGCCCTAAGTACAACAATAGAGACTCTTCTTACAGTCGGTGCTTTGAGATTCCCTGAGAGACCAGTATTAGTATGCGATACACCACTGCAGGTTCAATGTATTCCTTAGACATTCACATTGACGATGAAACACAGAAATCGCATCGGAATTAAATACCAAAGGCACAATGCCGCCTTAAGTACAAGAATAGAGACTATTCTCAAAGCCGATGTGTCGAGTATTCCCTGTGAGACCAGTATTTGTTTCCGATACACCACTGCAGGTTCAATGTATTCCTTGAACTTACACATTGACGATCAAACACTGAAATTACATCGGAATTAAATACAAAGGGCAGAATGCCGCCACAAGTACAAGAATTGAGACTCTTCTTACAGTCGGTGGTTTGAGCAGTCCTTGTAAGACCTGTATTAGTTTCCGATACACCACTGCAGGTTCAATGTATTCCTTGAACCTTCACATTGACGATGAAAGACAGAAATCGCATCCGAACTAATTACAACAGTCCCAATGCCGCCTTAAGGGCAAGAATAGAGACTCTTCTTACAGTCGGTGCTTTGAGCATTCCCTGTGAGACCAGTATTAGTTTCCGATACACCACTGCAGGTTCAATGTATTCCTTGGACCTTCACATTGACGATGAAACACAGAAATCGCATTGGAATTAAATACAAAATGCACAATGCCGCCTTAAGTACAAGAATAGAGACTCTTCTTACAGTCTGTGCTTTGATCATTCCCTGTGAGACCAGTATTAGTATCCGATACACCACTGCAGGTTCAATGTATTCCTTGGACATTCACATTGACGATGAATCACAGAAATCGCATCGGAATTAAATACAAAAGGCACAATGCCGCCTTAAGTACAAGAATAGAGACTCTTCTTAAAGTCTGTGCTTTGAGCATTCCCTGTGAGACCATTATTAGTATCCGATACACCACTGCAGATTCAATGTATTTCTTGGACATACACATTGACGATGAAACACTGAAAATACATCGGAATTAAATACAAAAGGAACAATGCCGCCTTAAGTACAAGAATAGAGACTCTTCTTACTTTCGGTGCTTTGAGCATTCTCTGTGGGACCAGTATTAGTTTCCGATACACCACTGCAGTTTCAATGTATACCTTGGAAATACGCATTGACGATGAAACACTGAAATTACATCGGAATTAAATACAAAGGGCACAATGCCGCCTTAAGTACAAGAATTGACACTCTTCTTACAGTCGGTGCTTTGAGCATTCCCTGTGAGACCAGAACTAGTTTCCGATACACCAATGCAGGTTCATTGTATTCCTTGGACCTTCACATTGACGATGAAACACAGAAATCGCATCGGAATTAAATACAAAAGGCACAATGCCGACTTAAGTACAAGAATAGAGACTCTTCTTACAGTCGGTGCTTTGAGCATTCCCTGTGAGACCAGTATTAGTTTCCGATACACCACTGCAGGTTCAATGTATTCCTAGGACCTTCACATTGACGATTAAACACAGAAATAGCATCGGAATTAAATACAAAAGGCACAATGCCGCTTTAAGTACAAGAATAGAGACTTTTCTTACAGTCGGCGCTTTGAGCATTCCCTGTGAGACCAGTATTAGCTTCCGATACACCACTGCAGGTTCAATGTATTCCTTGGACCGTCACATTGACGATGAAACACAGAAATCGCATAGGAATTAAATACAAAAGGCACAATGCCGCCTTAGCTTCAAGAATACAGACTCTACTTACAGTCGGTGCTTTGAGCATTCCCTTTGAGACCAGTATTAGTTTCCGATACACCACTGCAGGTTCAATGTTTTCCTTGGACCTTCACATTGACGATGAAAGACAGAAATCGCATCGGAATTCGATACAAAAGGCCCAATGCCGCCTTAAGTACAAGATTAGAGACTCTTCTTACAGTCGGTGCTTTGAGCATTCCCTGTGAGACTAGAATTAGTTTCCGATACACCACTGCAAGTTCAATGTATTCCTTGGACCTTCACATTGACGATGAAACACAGAAATCGCATCGGAATTAAATACAAAAGGCACAAAGCCGCCTTAAGTACTAGAATAGAGACTCTTCTTACAGTCGGTGCTTTGAGCATTCCCTGTGAGACCAGTATTAGTTTCCGATACACCACTGCTGGTTCAATGTATTCCTTGGACATTCACAATGACGATGAATCACAGAAATCGCATCGGAATTAAATACAAAAGGCACAATGCCGCCTTAAGTACAAGAATAGAGACTCTTCTTACTTTCGGTGCATTGAGCATTCTCTGTGGGACCAGTATTAGTTTCCGATACACCACTGCAGTTTCAATGTATTCCTTGGAAATACGCATTGACGATGAAACACTGAAATTACATCGGAATTAAATACAAAGGGCACAATGACGCCTTAAGTACAAGCAGAGTGAGACTTCTTAGAGTCTGTGTTTTGATCCTTTCCAGTGCGACCCGTATTTGTTTCCGATACGCCACTGCAGGTTCAATGTATTCCTTGGACCTTCACATTGACGATTACACACAGAAATCGCATCGGAATTAAATTCAAAAGGCACAATGCCGCCTTAAGTACAAGAATAGAGACTCTTCTTACAGTCGGTGCTTTGAGCATTACCTGTGAGACCAGTATAAGTTTTCGATACACCACTGCAGGTTCAGTGTATTCGTTGGACTTTCACATCGACGATGAAACACAGAAATGGCATCGGAATTAAATACAAAGGGCACAATGCCGCCTTAAGTACAAGAATTGACACTCTTCTTACAGTCGGTGCTTTGAGCATTCCCTGTGAGACCTGTACTAGTTTCCGATACACCAATGCAGGTTCATTGTATTCCTTGGACCTTCACATTGACGATGAAACACAGAAATCGCATCGGAATTAAATACAAAAGGCACAATGCCGACTTAAGTACAAGAATACAGACTCTACTTTCAGTCGGTGCTTTGAGCATTCCCTGTGAGACCAGTATTAGTTTCCGATACACCACTGCAGTTTCAATGTATACCTTGGAAATACGCATTGACGATGAAACACTGAAATTACATCGGAATTAAATACAAAGGGCACAATGCCGCCTTAAGTACAAGAATTGACACTCTTCTTACAGTCGGTGCTTTGAGCATTCCCTTTGAGACCAGTATTAGTTTCCGATACACCACTGCAGGTTCAATGTATTCCTTGGACATACACATTGACGATGCGACACTGAAATTACATCGGAATTAAATACAAAGGGCACAAAGACGCCTTAAGTACAAGAAGAGTGAGACTTCTTAGGGTCAGTGCTTTGATCCTTTCCTGTGAGACCAGTATTAGTTTCTGATACACCACTGGAGGTACAATGTATTCCTTGGACCTTCATATTGACGATGAAACACTGAAATCGCATCGGAATTAAATACAAAAGGCACAATGCCGCCTTAAGTACAAGAATATAGACTCTTCTTACAGTCGGTGCTTTGAGCATTCCCTGTGAGACCATTATTAGTATCCGATACACCACTGCAGGTTCAATGTATTCCTAGGACATACACATTGACGATGAAACACTGAAATTACATCGGATTTAAATACAAAAGAAACAATGTCGCCTTAAGTACAAGAATAGAGACTCTTCTTACTGTCGGTGTTTTGAGCATTCCCTCTGAGACCAGTATTAGTTTCCGATACACCACTGCAGGTCCAATGTAATCCTTGGACCTCACATTGACGATGAAATACAGAAATCGCATCGGAATTAAATACAAAAAGGCACAATGCCGCCATAAGTACAAGAATAGAGACTCTTCTTACAGTCGGTGCTTTGAACATTCCCTGTGAGACCAGTAATAGTATGCGATACACCACTGCAGGTTCAATGTATTCCTTAGACATTCACATTGACGATGAAACACAGAAATCGCATCGGAATTAAATACCAAAGGCACAATGCCGCCTTAAGTAGAAGAATAGAGACTATTCTCAAAGCCGATGTGTCGAGTATTCCCTGTGAGACCAGTATTACTTTCCGATACACCACTGCAGGTTCAATGTATTCCTTGAACTTACACATTGACGATCAAACACTGAAATTACATCGGAATTAAATATAAAGGGCAGAATGCCGCCATAAGTACAAGAATTGAGACTCTCCTTACAGTCGGTGGTTTGAGCAGTCCTTGTAAGACCTGTATTAGTTTCCGATACACCACTGCAGGTTCTGTGTTCCTTGGACTTTCACATCGACGATGAAACACAGTAATGGCATCGGAATTAAATACAAAGGGCACAATGCCGCCTTAAGTACAAGAATAGACACTCTTCCTACAGTCGGTGCTTGGAGCATTCCCCATGAGACCAGTATTAGTTTCCGATACACCACTGCAGGTTCAATGTATTCCTTGAACCTTCACATTGACGATGAAAGACAGAAATCGCATCCGAACTAATTACAACAGGCCCAATGCCGCCTTAAGGGCAAGAATAGAGACTCTTCTTACAGTCGGTGCTTTGAGCATTCCCTGTGAGACCAGTATTAGTTTCCGATACACCACTGCAGGTTCAATGTATTCCTTGGACCTTCACATTGACGATGAAACACAGTAATCGCATTGGAATTAAATACAAAAGGCACAATGCCGCATTAAGTACAAGAATAGAGACTCTTCTTACAGTCTGTGCTTTGATCATTCCCTGTGAGACCAGTATTAGTATCCGATACACCACTGCAGATTCAATGTATTCCTTGGACATACACATTGACGATGAAACACAGAAATGGCATCGGAATTAAATACAAAGGGCACAATGCCGCCATATGTACAAGAATAGACACTCTTCTTACAGTCGGTGCTTTGAGCATTCTCTGTGGGACCAGTATTAGTTTCCGATACACCACTACAGGTTCAATGTATTCCTTGAACCTTCACATTCACGATGAAAGACAGAAAACGCATCGGAATTCAATACAAAAGGCCCAATGCCGCCTTAAGTACAAGAATAGAGACTCTTCTTACAGTCGGTGCTTTGAGCATTCACTGTGAGACTAGAATTAGTTTCCGATACACCACTGCAAGTTCAATGTATTCCTTGGACCTTCACATTGACGATGAAACACAGAAATCGCATCGGAATTAAATACAAAAGCCACAAAGCCGCCTTAAGTACAAGAATAGAGACTCTTCTTACAGTCGGTGCTTTGAGCATTCCCTGTGAGACCATTATTAGTATCCGATACACCACTGCAGATTCAATGTATTCCTTGGACATACACATTGACGATGAAACACTGAAAATACATCGGAATTAAATACAAAAGGAACAATGCCGCCTTAAGTACAAGAATAGAGACTCTTCTTACTTTCGGTGCTTTGAGCATTCTCTGTGGGACCAGTATTAGTTTCCGACACACCACTGCAGTTTCAATGTATTCCTTGGAAATACGCATTGACGATGAAACACTGAAATTACATCGGAATTAAATACAAAGTATACAATGACGCCTTAAGTACAAGCAGAGTGAGACTTCTTAGAGTCTGTGTTTTGATCCTTTCCAGTGCGACCCGTATTTGTTTCCGATTCGCCACTGCAGGTTCAATGTATTCCTTGGACCTTCACATTGACGATTACACACAGAAATCGCATCGGAATTAAATTCAAAAGGCACAATGCCGCCTTAAGTACAAGAATAGAGACTCTTCTTACAGTCGGTGCTTTGAGCATTACCTGTGAGACCAGTATAAGTTTCCGATACACCACTGCAGGTTCAGTGTATTCGTTGGACTTTCACATCGACGATGAAACACAGAAATGGCATCGGAATTAAATACAAAGGGCACAAGGCCGCCTTAAGTACAAGAATTGACACTCTTCTTACAGTCGGTGATTTGAGCATTCCCTGTGAGACCAGTACTAGTTTCCGATACACCAATGCAGGTTCATTGTATTCCTTGGACCTTCACATTGAGGAAGAAACACAGAAATCGCATCGGAATTAAATACAAAAGGCACAATGCCGACTTAAGTACAAGAATACAGACACTACTTTCAGTCGGTGCTTTGAGCATTCCCTGTGAGAACAGTATTAGTTTCCGATTCACCACCGCAGGTTTAATGTATTCCTTGGACCTTCACATTGACGATGAAACACAGAAATCGCATCGGAATTAAATACAAAAAGGCACAATGCCGCCTTAAGTACAAGAATAGAGACTCTTCTTACAGTCGGTGCTGTGAGCATTCCCTGTGAGACCAGTATTAGTTTCCGATACACCACTGCAGGTTCAAAGTATTCCTTGGATATATTCATTGACGATGAGACACTGAAATTACATCGGAATTAAATACAAAGGGCACAAAGACGCCTTAAGTACAAGAAGAGTGAGACTTCTTAGGGTCTGTGCTTTGATCCTTTCCTGTGAGACCAGTATTAGTTTCTGATACACCACTGGAGGTACAATGTATTCCTTGGACCTTAATATTGACGATGAAACACTGAAATCGCATCGGAATTAAATACAAAAGGCACAATGCCGCCTTAAGTACAAGAATAGAGACTCTTCTTACAGACGGTGCTTTGAGCATTCCCTGTGAGACCATTATTAGTATCCGATACACCACTGCAGGTTCAATGTATTCCTAGGACATACACATTGACGATGAAACACTGAAATTACATCGGATTTAAATAAAAAAGGAACAATGTCGCCTTAAGTACAAGAATAGAGACTCTTCTTACTGTCGGTGTTTTGAGCATTCCCTCTGAGACCAGTATTAGTTTCCGATACACCACTGCAGGTCCAATGTAATCCTTGGACCTCACATTGACGATGAAACACAGAAATCGTATCGGAATTAAATACAAAAAGGCACAATGCCGCCTTAAGTACAAGATTAGAGACTCTTCTTACAGCCGGTGCTTTGAACATTCCCTGTGAGACCAGTATTAGTTTCCGATACACCACTGCAGGTTCAATGTATTCCTTGGACCTTCACATTGATGATGAAACACAGAAATCGCATTGGAATTAAATACAAAAGGCACAATGAAGCCCTAAGTACAACAATAGAGACTCTTCTTACAGTCGGTGCTTTGAGCATTCCCTGAGAGACCAGTATTAGTATGCGATACACCACTGCAGGTTCAATGTATTCCTTAGACATTCACATTGACGATGAAACACAGAAATCGCATCGGAATTAAATACCAAAGGCATAATGCCGCCTTAAGTACAAGAATAGAGACTATTCTCAAAGCCGGTGTGTCGAGTATTCCCTGTGAGACCAGTATTAGTTTCCGATACACCACTGCAGGTTCAATGTATTCCTTGAACTTACACATTGACGATCAAACACTGAAAATACATCGGAATTAAATACAAAGGGCACAATAACGCCTTAAGTGCAAGATGAGTGAGACTTCTTAGAGACTGTGCTTGATCCTATCCTGTGACACCAGTATTAGTTTCCGATACAACACTGCAGTTTCAATGTATTCCTTGAACCTTCACATTGACGATGAAAGACAGAAATCGCATCCGAACTAATTACAACAGGCCCAATGCCGCCTTAAGGGCAAGAATAGAGACTCTTCTTACAGTCGGTGCTTTGAGCATTCCCTGTGAGACCAGTATTAGTTTCCGATACACCACTGCAGGTTCAATGTATTCCTTGGACCTTCACATTGACGATTACACACAGAAATCGCATCGGAATTAAATTCAAAAGGCACAATGCCGCCTTAAGTACAAGAATAGAGACTCTTCTTACAGTCGGTGCTTTGAGCATTACCTGTGAGACCAGTATAAGTTTCCGATACACCACTGCAGGTTCAGTGTATTCGTTGGACTTTCACATCGACGATGAAACACAGAAATGGCATCGGAATTAAATACAAAGGGCACAAGGCCGCCTTAAGTACAAGAATTGACACTCTTCTTACAGTCGGTGCTTTGAACATTCCCTGTGAGACCAGTAATAGTATGCGATACACCACTGCAGGTTCAATGTATTCCTTAGACATTCACATTGACGATGAAACACAGAAATCGCATCGGAATTAAATACCAAAGGCACAATGCCGCCTTAAGTAGAAGAATAGAGACTATTCTCAAAGCCGATGTGTCGAGTATTCCCTGTGAGACCAGTATTACTTTCCGATACACCAATGCAGGTTCAATGTATTCCTTGAACATACACATTGACGATCAAACACTGAAATTACATCGGAATTAAATATAAAGGGCAGAATGCCGCCATAAGTACAAGAATTGAGACTCTCCTTACAGTCGGTGGTTTGAGCAGTCCTTGTAAGACCTGTATTAGTTTCCGATACACCACTGCAGGTTCTGTGTTCCTTGGACTTTCACACAGTAATGGCATCGGAATTAAATACAAAGGGCACAATGCCGCCTTAAGTACAAGAATAGACACTCTTCCTACAGTCGGTGCTTGGAGCATTCCCCATGAGACCAGTATTAGTTTCCGATACACCACTGCAGGTTCAATGTATTCCTTGAACCTTCACATTGACGATGAAAGACAGAAATCGCATCCGAACTAATTACAACAGGCCCAATGCCGCCTTAAGGGCAAGAATAGAGACTCTTCTTACAGTCGGTGCTTTGAGCATTCCCTGTGAGACCAGTATTAGTTTCCGATACACCACTGCAGGTTCAATGTATTCCTTGGACCTTCACATTGACGATGAAACACAGAAATCGCATTGGAATTAAATACAAAAGGCACAATGCCGCCTTAAGTACAAGAATAGAGACTCTTCTTACAGTCTGTGCTTTGATCATTCCCTGTGAGACCAGTATTAGTATCCGATACACCACTGCAGATTCAATGTATTCCTTGGACATACACATTGACGATGAAACACAGAAATGGCATCGGAATTAAATACAAAGGGCACAATGCCGCCATATGTACAAGAATAGACACTCTTCTTACAGTCGGTGCTTTGAGCATTCTCTGTGGGACCAGTATTAGTTTCCGATACACCACTACAGGTTCAATGTATTCCTTGAACCTTCACATTCACGATGAAAGACAGAAAACGCATCGGAATTCAATACAAAAGGCCCAATGCCGCCTTAAGTACAAGAATAGAGACTCTTCTTACAGTCGGTGCTTTGAGCATTCCCTGTGAGACTAGAATTAGTTTCCGATACACCACTGCAAGTTCAATGTATTCCTTGGACCTTCACATTGACGATGAAACACAGAGATCGCATCGGAATTAAATACAAAAGCCACAAAGCCGCCTTAAGTACAAGAATAGAGACTCTTCTTACAGTCGGTGCTTTGAGCATTCCCTGTGAGACCATTATTAGTATCCGATACACCACTGCAGATTCAATGTATTCCTTGGACATACACATTGACGATGAAACACTGAAAATACATCGGAATTAAATACAAAAAGAACAATGCCGCCTTAAGTACAAGAATAGAGACTCTTCTTACTTTCGGTGCTTTGAGCATTCTCTGTGGGACCAGTATTAGTTTCCGACACACCACTGCAGTTTCAATGTATTCCTTGGAAATACGCATTGACGATGAAACACTGAAATTACATCGGAATTAAATACAAAGTATACAATGACGCCTTAAGTACAAGCAGAGTGAGACTTCTTAGAGTCTGTGTTTTGATCCTTTCCAGTGCGACCCGTATTTGTTTCCGATTCGCCACTGCAGGTTCAATGTATTCCTTGGACCTTCACATTGACGATTACACACAGAAATCGCATCGGAATTAAATTCAAAAGGCACAATGCCGCCTTAAGTACAAGAATAGAGACTCTTCTTACAGTCGGTGCTTTGAGCATTACCTGTGAGACCAGTATAAGTTTCCGATACACCACTGCAGGTTCAGTGTATTCGTTGGACTTTCACATCGACGATGAAACACAGAAATGGCATCGGAATTAAATACAAAGGGCACAAGGCCGCCTTAAGTACAAGAATTGACACTCTTCTTACAGTCGGTGATTTGAGCATTCCCTGTGAGACCAGTACTAGTTTCCGATACACCAATGCAGGTTCATTGTATTCCTTGGACCTTCACATTGAGGAAGAAACACAGAAATCGCATCGGAATTAAATACAAAAGGCACAATGCCGACTTAAGTACAAGAATACAGACACTACTTTCAGTCGGTGCTTTGAGCATTCCCTGTGAGAACAGTATTAGTTTCCGATTCACCACCGCAGGTTTAATGTATTCCTTGGACCTTCACATTGACGATGAAACACAGAAATCGCATCGGAATTAAATACAAAAAGGCACAATGCCGCCTTAAGTACAAGAATAGAGACTCTTCTTACAGTCGGTGCTGTGAGCATTCCCTGTGAGACCAGTATTAGTTTCCGATACACCACTGCAGGTTCAATGTATTCCTTGGATATATTCATTGACGATGAGACACTGAAATTACATCGGAATTAAATACAAAGGGCACAAAGACGCCTTAAGTACAAGAAGAGTGAGACTTCTTAGGGTCTGTGCTTTGATCCTTTCCTGTGAGACCAGTATTAGTTTCTGATACACCACTGGAGGTACAATGTATTCCTTGGACCTTAATATTGACGATGAAACACTGAAATCGCATCGGAATTAAATACAAAAGGCACAATGCCGCCTTAAGTACAAGAATAGAGACTCTTCTTACAGACGGTGCTTTGAGCATTCCCTGTGAGACCATTATTAGTATCCGATACACCACTGCAGGTTCAATGTATTCCTAGGACATACACATTGACGAAGAAACACTGAAATTACATCGGATTTAAATAAAAAAGGAACAATGTCGCCTTAAGTACAAGAATAGAGACTCTTCTTACTGTCGGTGTTTTGAGCATTCCCTCTGAGACCAGTATTAGTTTCCGATACACCACTGCAGGTCCAATGTAATCCTTGGACCTCACATTGACGATGAAACACAGAAATCGCATCGGAATTAAATACAAAAAGGCACAATGCCGCCTTAAGTACAAGATTAGAGACTCTTCTTACAGTCGGTGCTTTGAACATTCCCTGTGAGACCAGTATTAGTTTCCGATACACCACTGCAGGTTCAATGTATTCCTTGGACCTTCACATTGATGATGAAACACAGAAATCGCATTGGAATTAAATACAAAAGGCACAATGAAGCCCTAAGTACAACAATAGAGACTCTTCTTACAGTCGGTGCTTTGAGCATTCCCTGAGAGACCAGTATTAGTATGCGATACACCACTGCAGGTTCAATGTATTCCTTAGACATTCACATTGACGATGAAACACAGAAATCGCATCGGAATTAAATACCAAAGGCATAATGCCGCCTTAAGTACAAGAATAGAGACTATTCTCAAAGCCGGTGTGTCGAGTATTCCCTGTGAGACCAGTATTAGTTTCCGATACACCACTGCAGGTTCAATGTATTCCTTGAACTTACACATTGACGATCAAACACTGAAAATACATCGGAATTAAATACAAAGGGCACAATAACGCCTTAAGTGCAAGATGAGTGAGACTTCTTAGAGACTGTGCTTGATCCTATCCTGTGACACCAGTATTAGTTTCCGATACAACACTGCAGTTTCAATGTATTCCTTGAACCTTCACATTGACGATGAAAGACAGAAATCGCATCCGAACTAATTACAACAGGCCCAATGCCGCCTTAAGGGCAAGAATAGAGACTCTTCTTACAGTCGGTGCTTTGAGCATTCCCTGTGAGACCAGTATTAGTTTCCGATACACCACTGCAGGTTCAATGTATTCCTTGGACCTTCACATTGACGATTACACACAGAAATCGCATCGGAATTAAATTCAAAAGGCACAATGCCGCCTTAAGTACAAGAATAGAGACTCTTCTTACAGTCGGTGCTTTGAGCATTACCTGTGAGACCAGTATAAGTTTCCGATACACCACTGCAGGTTCAGTGTATTCGTTGGACTTTCACATCGACGATGAAACACAGAGATGGCATCGGAATTAAATACAAAGGGCACAAGGCCGCCTTAAGTACAAGAATTGACACTCTTCTTACAGTCGGTGCTTTGAGCATTCCCTGTGAGACCAGTACTAGTTTCCGATACACCAATGCAGGTTCATTGTATTCCTTGGACCTTCACATTGAGGATGAAACACAGAAGTCGCATCGGAATGAAATACAAAAGGCACAATGCCGACTTAAGTACAAGAATACAGACACTACTTTCAGTCGGTGCTTTGAGCATTCCCTGTGAGACCAGTATTAGTTTCCGATTCACCACCGCAGGTTCAATGTATTCCTTGGACCTTCACATTGACGATGAAACACAGAAATCGCATCGGAATTAAATACAAAAAGGCACAATGCCGCCTTAAGTACAAGAATAGAGACTCTTCTTACAGTCGGTGCTTTGAGCATTCCCTGTGAGACCAGTATTAGTTTCCGATACACCACTGCAGGTTCAATGTATTCCTTGGATATATTCATTGACGATGAGACACTGAAATTACATCGGAATTAAATACAAAGGGCACAAAGACGCCTTAAGTACAAGAAGAGTGAGACTTCTTAGGGTCTGTGCTTTGATCCTTTCCTGTGAGACCAGTATTAGTTTCTGATACACCACTGGAGGTACAATGTATTCCTTAGACCTTAATATTGACGATGAAACACTGAAATCGCATCGGAATTAAATACAAAAGGCACAATGCCGCCTTAAGTACAAGAATAGAGACTCTTCTTACAGACGGTGCTTTGAGCATTCCCTGTGAGACCATTATTAGTATCCGATACACCACTGCAGGTTCAATGTATTCCTAGGACATACACATTGACGATGAAACACTGAAATTACATCGGATTTAAATAAAAAAGGAACAATGTCGCCTTAAGTACAAGAAAAGAGACTCTTCTTACTGTCGGTGTTTTGAGCATTCCCTCTGAGACCAGTATTAGTTTCCGATACACCACTGCAGGTCCAATGTAATCCTTGGACCTCACATTGACGATGAAACACAGAAATCGCATCGGAATTAATTACAAAAAGGCACAATGCCGCCTTAAGTACAAGAATAGAGACTCTTCCTACAGTCGGTGCTTTGAACATTCCCTGTGAGACCAGTATTAGTTTCCGATACACCACTGCAGGTTCAATGTATTCCTTGGACCTTCACATTGATGATGAAACACAGAAATCGCATTGGAATTAAATACAAAAGGCACAATGAAGCCCTAAGTACAACAATAGAGACTCTTCTTACAGTCGGTGCTTTGAGCATTCCCTGAGAGACCAGTATTAGTATGCGATACACCACTGCAGGTTCAATGTATTCCTTAGACATTGACATTGACGATGAAACACAGAAATCGCATCGGAACTAAATACCAAAGGCATAATGCCGCCTTAAGTACAAGAATAGAGACTATTCTCAAAGCCGGTGTGTCGAGTATTCCCTGTGAGACCGGTATTAGTTTCCGATACACCACTGCAGGTTCAATGTATTCCTTGAACTTACACATTGACGATCAAACACTGAAAATACATCGGAATTAAATACAAAGGGCACAATAACGCCTTAAGTGCAAGATGAGTGAGACTTCTTAGAGACTGTGCTTTGATCCTATCCTGTGACACCAGTATTAGTTTCCGATACAACACTGCAGTTTCAATGTATTCCTTGGACCTTCGCATTGACGATGAAACATAGAAATCGCATCGGAATTACATACAAAGGGCAGAATGCCACCATAAGTACAAGAATTGAGACTCTTCTTACAGTCGGTGGTTTGAGCAGTCCTTGTAAGACCTGTATTAGTTTCCGATACACCACTGCCGGTTCTGTGTTCCTTGGACTTTCACATCGACGATGAAACACAGTAATGGCATCGGATTAAATACAAAGGGCACAATGCCGCCTTAAGTACAAGTATAGACACTCTTCCTACAGTCGGTGCTTTGAGCATTCCCCATGAGACCAGTATTAGTTTCCGATACACCACTGCAGGTTCAATGTATTCCTTGAACCTTCACATTGACGATGAAAGACAGAAATCGCATCCGAACTAATTACAACAGGCCCAATGCCGCCTTAAGGGCAAGAATAGAGACTCTTCTTACAGTCGGTGTTTTGAGCATTCCCTGTGAGACCAGTATTAGTTTCCGATACACCACTGCAGGTTCAGTGTATTCCCTGGACCTTCACATTGACGATGAAACACAGAAATTGCATTGGAATTAAATACAAAAGGCACAATGCCGCCTTAAGTACAAGAATAGAGACTCTTCTTACAGTCTGTGCTTTGATCATTCCCTGTGAGACCTGTATTAGTATCCGATACACCACTGCAGATTCAATGTATTCCTTGGACATACACATTGACGATGAAACACAGAAATGGCTTCGGAATTAAATACAAAGGGCACAATGCCGCCATATGTACAAGAATAGACACTCTTCTTACAGTCGGTGTTTTGAGCATTCCCTGTGAGACCAGTATTAGTTTCCTATACACCACTACAGGTTCAATGTATTCCTTGAACCTTCACATTGACGATGAAAGACAGAAATCGCATCGGAATTCAATACAAAAGGCCCAATGCCGCCTTAAGTACAAGAATAGAGACTCTTCTTACAGTCGGTGCTTTGAGCATTCCCTGTGAGACTAGAATTAGTTACCGATACAACACTGCAAGTTCAATGTATTCCTTGGACCTTCACATTGACGTTGAAACACAGAAATCGCATCGGAATTAAATACAAAAGCCACAAAGCCGCCTTAAGTACAAGAATAGAGACTCTTCTTACAGTCGGTGCTTTGAGCATTCCCTGTGAGACCAGTATTAGTTTCCGATACACCACTGCAGGTTCAATGTATTCCTTGGACATTCACATTGACGATGAATCACAGAAATCGCATCGGAATTAAATACAAAAGGCACAATGCCGCCTTAAGTACAAGAATAGAGACTCTTCTTACAGTCTGTGCTTTGAGCATTCCCTGTGAGACCATTATTAGTATCCGATACACCACTGCAGATTCAGTGTATTCCTTGGACATACACATTGACGATGAAACACTGAAAATACATCGGAATTAAATACAAAAGGAACAATGCCGCCTTAAGTACAAGAATAGAGACTCTTCTTACTTTCGGTGCTTTGAGCATTCTCTGTGGGACCAGTATTAGTTTCCGATACACCACTGCAGTTTCAATGTATTCCTTGGAAATACGCATTGACGATGAAACACTGAGATTACATCGGAATTAAATACAAAGGGTACAATGACGCCTTAAGTACAAGCAGAGTGAGACTTCTTAGTGTCTGTGTTTTGATCCTTTCCAGTGCGACCCGTATTTGTTTCCGATACCCCACTGCAGGTTCAATGTATTCCTTGGACCTTCACATTGACGATGAAACACAGAAATTGCATTGGAATTAAATACAAAAGGCACAATGCCGACTTAAGTACAAGAATACAGACTCTACTTTCAGTCGGTGCTTTGAGCATTCCCTGTGAGACCAGTATTAGTTTCCGATTCACCACCGCAGGTTCAATGTATTCCTTGGACCTTCACATTGACGATGAAACACAGAAATCGCATCGGAATTAAATACTAAAAGGCACAATGCCGCCTTAAGTACAAGAATAGAGACTCTTCTTACAGTCGGTGCTTTGAGCATTCCGTGTGAGACCAGTATTAGTTTCCGATACACCACTGCAGGTTCAATGTATTCCTTGGACATATTCATTGACGATGAGACACTGAAATTACATCGGACTTAAATACAAAGGGCACAAAGACGCCTTAAGTACAAGAAGAGTGAGACTTCTTAGGGTCTGTGCTTTGATCCTTTCCTGTGAGACCAGTATTAGTTTCTGATACCCCACTGGAGGTACAATGTATTCCTTGGACCTTCATATTGACGATGAAACACTGATATCGCATCGGAATTAAATACAAAAGGCACAATGCCGCCTTAAGTACAAGAATAGAGACTCTTCTTACAGACGGTGCTTTGAGCATTCCCTGTGAGACCATTATTAGTATCCGATACACCACTGCAGGTTCAATGTATTCCTAGGACATACACATTGACGATGAAACACTGAAATTACATCGGATTTAAATAAAAAAGGAACAATGTCGCCTTAAGTACAAGAATAGAGACTCTTCTTACTGTCGGTGTTTTGAGCACTCCCTCTGAGACCAGTATTAGTTTCCGATACACCACTGCAGGTCCAATGTAATCCTTGGACCTCACATTGACGATGAAATACAGAAATCGCATCGGAATTAAATACAAAAAGGCACAATGCCGCCTTAAGTACAAGAATAGAGACTCTTCTTACAGTCGGTGCTTTGAACATTCCCTGTGAGACCAGTATTAGCTTCCGATACACCACTGCAGGTTCAATGTATTCCTTGGACTTTCACATTGATGATGAAAAACAGAAATCGCATTGGAATTAAATACAAAAGGCAAAATGAAGCACTAAGTACAACAATAGAGACTCTTCTTACAGTCGGTGCTTTGAGCATTCCCTGAGAGACCAGTATTAGTATGCGATACACCACTGCAGGTTCAATGTATTCCTTAGACATTCAGATTGACGATGAAACACAGAAATCGCATCGGAATTAAATACCAAAGGCACAATGCCGCCTTAAGTACAAGAATAGAGACTATTCTCAAAGCCGGTGTGTCGAGTATTCCCTGTGAGACCAGTATTAGTTTCCGATACACCACTGCAGGTTCAATGTATTCCTTGAACTAACACATTGACGATCAAACACTGAAATTACATCGGAATTAAATACAAAGGGCACAATAACGCCTTAAGTGCAAGAAGAGTGAGACTTCTTAGAGACTGTGCTTTGATCCTATCCTGTGACACCAGTATTAGTTTCCGATACAACACTGCAGTTTCAATGTATTCCTTGGACCTTCGCATTGACGATGAAACACAGAAATCGCATCGGAATTAAATACAAAGGGCAGAATGCCGCCATAAGTACAAGAATTGAGACTCTTCTTACAGTCGGAGGTTTGAGCAGTCCTAGTAAGACCTGTATTAGTTTCCGATACACCACTGCAGGTTCTGTGTTCCTAGGACTTTCACATCGACGATGAAACACAGTAATGGCATCGGAATTAAATACAAAGGGCACAATGCCGCCATAAGTACAAGAATAGACACTCTTCCTACAGTCGGTGCATTGAGCATTCCCCATGAGACCAGTATTAGTTTCCGATACACCACTGCAGGTTCAATGTATTCCTTGAACCTTCACATTGACGATGAAAGACAGAAATCGCATCCGAACTAATTACAACAGGCCCAATGCCGCACTTTCGGTGCTTTGAGCATTCTCTGTGAGACCAGTATTAGTTTCCGATACACCACTGCAGTTTCAATGTATTCCTTGGAAATACGCATTGACGATGAAACACTGAAATTACATCGGATAGAATAGAGACTCTTCTTACAGTCGGTGCTTTGAGCATTCCCTGTGAGACCAGTATTAGTTTCCGAAACACCACTGCAGGTTCAATGTATTCCTTGGACCTTCACATTGACGATGAAACACAGAAATCGCATTGGAATTAAATACAAAAGGCACAATGCCGCCTTAAGTACAAGAATAGAGACTCTTCATACAGTCTGTGCTTTGATCATTCCCTGTGAGACCAGTATTAGTATCCGATACACCACTGCAGATTCAATGTATTCCTTGGACATACACATTGACGATGAAACACAGAAATGGCATCGGAATTAAATACAAAAGGCACAATGCCGCCATATGTACAAGAATAGACACTCTTCTTACAGTCGGTGCTTTGAGCATTCCCTGTGAGACCAGTATTAGTTTCCGATACACCACTACAGGTTCAATGTATTCATTGAACCTTCACATTGACGAAGAAACACAGAAATCGCATCGGAATTCAATACAAAAGGCCCAATGCCGCCTTAAGTACAAGAATAGAGACTCTTCTTATAGTCAGTGCTTTGAGCATTCCCTGTGAGACTAGAATTAGTTTCCGATACACCACTGCAAGTTCAATGTATTCCTTGGACCTTCACATTGACGATGAAACACAGAAATCGCATCGGAATTAAATACAAAAGCCACAAAGCCGCCTTAAGTACAAGAATAGAGACTCTTCTTACAGTCGGTGCTTTGAGCATTCCCTGTGAGACCAGTATTAGTTTCCGATACACCACTGCAGGTTCAATGTATTCCTTGGACATTCACATTGACGATGAATCACAGAAATCGCATCGGAATTAAATACAAAAGGCACAATGCCGCCTTAAGTACAAGAATAGAGACTCTTCTTACTGTCTGTGCTTTGAGCATTCCCTGTGAGACCATTATTAGTATCCGATACACCACTGCAGATTCAATGTATTCCTTGGACATACACACTGACGATGAAACACTGAAAATACATCGGAATTAAATACAAAAGGAACAATGCCGCCTTAAGTACAAGAATAGAGACTCTTCTTACTTTCGGTGCTTTGAGCATTCTCTGTGAGACCAGTATTAGTTTCCGATACACCACTGCAGTTTCAATGTATTCCTTGGAAATACGCATTGACGATGAAACACTGAAATTACATCGGAATTAAATACAAAGGGTACAATGACGCCTTAAGTACAAGCAGAGTGAGACTTCTTAGAGTCTGTGTTTTGATCCTTTCCAGTGCGACCCGTATTTGTTTCCGATACGCCACTGCAGGTTCAATGTATTCCTTGGACCGTCACATTGACGATTACACACAGAAATCGCATCGGAATTAAATACAAAGGGCACAATGCCGCCTTAAGTACAAGAATTGACACTCTTCTTACAGTCGGTGCTTTGAGCATTCCCTGTGAGACCAGTACTAGTTTCCGATACACCAATGCAGGTTCATTGTATTCCTTGGACCTTCACATTGACGATGAAACACAGAAATCGCATCGGAATTAAATACAAAAGGCACAATGCCGACTTAAGTACAAGAATACAGACTCTACTTTCAGTCGGTGCTTTGAGCATTCCCTGTGAGACCAGTATTAGTTTCCGATTCACCACCGCAGGTTCAATGTATTCCTTGGACCTTCACATTGACGATGAAACACAGAAATCGCATCGGAATTAAATACAAAAAGGCACAATGCCGCCTTAAGTACAAGAATTGAGACTCTTCTTACAGTCGGTGCTTTGAGCATTCCCTGTGAGACCAGTATTAGTTTCCGATACACCACTGCAGGTTCAATGTATTCCTTGGACATATTCATTGACGATGAGACACTGAAATTACATCGGAATTAAATACAAAGGGCACAAAGACGCCTTAACTACAAGAAGAGTGAGACTTCTTAGGGTCTGTGCTTTGATCCTTTCCTGTGAGACCAGTATTAGTTTCTGATACACCACTGGAGGTACAATGTATTCCTTGGACCTTCATATTGACGATGAAACACTGAAATCGCATCGGAATTAAATACAAAATGGCACAATGCCGCCTTAAGTACAAGAATAGAGACTCTTCTTACAGACGGTGCTTTGAGCATTCCCTGTGAGACCATTATTAGTATCCGATACACCACTGCAGGTTCAATGTATTCCTAGGACATACACATTGACGATGAAACACTGAAATTACATCGGATTGAAATAAAAAAGGAACAATGTCGCCTTAAGTACAAGAATAGAGACTCTTCTTACTGTCGGTGTTTTGAGCATTCCCTCTGAGACCAGTATTAGTTTCCGATACACCACTGCAGGTCCAATGTAATCCTTGGACCTCACATTGACGATGAAACAAAGAAATCGCATCGGAATTAAATACGAAAAGGCACAATGCCGCCTTAAGTACAAGAATAGAGACTCTTCTTACAGTCGGTGCTTTGAACATTCAATGTGAGACCAGTATTAGTTTCCGATACACCACTGCAGGTTCAATGTATTCCTTGGACCTTCACATTGATGATGAAACACAGAAATCGCATTGGAATTAAATACAAAAGGCACTATGAAGCCCTAAGTACAACAATAGAGACTCTTCTTACAGTCGGTGCTTTGAGCATTCCCTGAGAGACCAGTATTAGTATGCGATACACCACTGCAGGTTCAATGTATTCCTTAGACATTCACGTTGACGATGAAACACAGAAATCGCATCGGAATTAAATACCAAAGGCACAATGCCGCCTTAAGTACAAGAATAGAGACTATTCTCAAAGCCGGTGTGTCGAGTATTCCCTGTGAGACCAGTACTAGTTTCCGATACACCACTGCAGGTTCAATGTATTCCTTGAACTTACACATTGACGATCAAACACTGAAATTACATCGGAATTAAATACAAAGGGCACAATAACGCCTTAAGTGCAAGAAGAGTGAGACTTCTTAGAGACTGTGCTTTGATCCTATCCTGTGACACCAGTATTAGTTTCCGATACAACACTGCAGTTTCAATGTATTCCTTGGACCTTCGCATTGACGATGAAACACAGAAATCGCATCGGAATTAAATACAAAGGGCAGAATGCCGCCATAAGTACAAGAATTGAGACTCTTCTTACAGTCGGTGGTTTGAGCAGTCCCTGTGAGACCTGTATTAGTTTCCGATACACCACTGCAGGTTCTGTGTTCCATGGACTTTCACATCTACGATAAAACACAGAAATGGCATCGGAATTAAATACAAAGGGCCCAATGCCGCCTTAAGTACAAGAATAGACACTCTTCCTACAGTCGGTGCTTTGAGCATTCCCCATGAGACCAGTATTAGTTTCCGATACACCACTGCAGGTTCAATGTATTCCTTGAACCTTCACATTGACGATGAAAGACAGAAATCGCATCCGAACTAATTACAACAGGCCCAATGCCGCCTTAAGGGCAAGAATAGAGACTCTTCTTACAGTCGGTGCTTTGCATTCCCTGTGAGACCAGTATTAGTTTCCGATACACCACTGCAGGTCCAATGTATTCCTTGGACCTTCACATTGACGATTATACACAGAAATCGCATCGGAATTAAATACAAAAGGCACAATGCCGCCTTAAGTACAAGAATAGAGACTCTTCTTACAGTCGGTGCTTTGAACATTCCCTGTGAGACCAGTATTAGTTTCCGATACACCACTGCTGGTTCAATGTATTCCTTGGACATTCACATTGACGATGAAAAACAGAAATCGCATCGGAATTAAATACAAAAGGCACAATGCCGCCTTAAGTACAAGAATACAGCCTCTACTTACAGTCGGTGCTTTGAGCATTCCCTGTGAGACCAGTATTAGTTTCCGATACACCACTGCAGGTTCAATGTATTCCTTGGACCTTCACATTGACGATAAAACACAGATATCGCATTGGAATAATAACAAAAGGCACAATGAAGCCCTAAGTACAACAATAGAGACTCTTCTTACAGACGGTGCTTTGAGCATTCCCTGTGAGACCATTATTAGTATCCGATACACCACTGCAGGTTCAATGTATTCCTAGGACATACACATTGACGATGAAACACTGAAATTACATCGGATTGAAATAAAAAAGGAACAATGTCGCCTTAAGTACAAGAATAGAGACTCTTCTTACTGTCGGTGTTTTGAGCATTCCCTCTGAGACCAGTATTAGTTTCCGATACACCACTGCAGGTCCAATGTAATCCTTGGACCTCACATTGACGATGAAACAAAGAAATCGCATCGGAATTAAATACGAAAAGGCACAATGCCGCCTAAAGTACAAGAATAGAGACTCTTCTTACAGTCGGTGCTTTGAACATTCCCTGTGAGACCAGTATTAGTTTCCGATACACCACTGCAGGTTCAATGTATTCCTTGGACCTTCACATTGATGATGAAACACAGAAATCGCATTGGAATTAAATACAAAAGGCACAATGAAGCCCTAAGTACAACAATAGAGACTCTTCTTACAGTCGGTGCTTTGAGCATTCCCTGAGAGACCAGTATTAGTATGCGATACACCACTGCCGGTTCAATGTATTCCTTAGACATTCACATTGACGATGAAACACAGAAATCGAATCGGAATTAAATACCAATGGCACAATGCCGCCTTAAGTACAAGAATAGAGACTATTCTCACAGCCGGTGCGTCGAGTATTCCCTGTGAGACCAGTATTAGTTTCCGATACACCAATGCAGGTTCAATGTAATCCTTGAACCTTCACATTGACGATGAAAGACAGAGATCGCATCCGAACTAATTACAACAGGCCCAATGCCGCCTTAAGGGCAAGAATAGAGACTCTTCTTACAGTCGGTGCTTTGAGCATTCCCTGTGAGACCAGTATTAGTTTCCGAAACACCACTGCAGGTTCAATGTATTCCTTGGACCTTCACATTGACGATGAAACACAGAAATCGCATTGGAATTAAATACAAAAGGCACAATGCCGCCTTAAGTACAAGAATAGAGACTCTTCATACAGTCTGTGCTTTGATCATTCGCTGTGAGACCAGTATTAGTATCCGATACACCACTGCAGATTCAATGTATTCCTTGGACATACACATTGACGATGAAACACAGAAATGGCATCGGAATTAAATACAAAAGGCACAATGCCGCCATATGTACAAGAATAGACACTCTTCTTACAGTCGGTGCTTTGAGCATTCCCTGTGAGACCAGTATTAGTTTCCGATACACCACTACAGGTTCAATGTATTCATTGAACCTTCACATTGACGAAGAAACACAGAAATCGCATCGGAATTCAATACAAAAGGCCCAATGCCGCCTTAAGTACAAGAATAGAGACTCTTCTTATAGTCAGTGCTTTGAGCATTCCCTGTGAGACTAGGATTAGTTTCCGATACACCACTGCAAGTTCAATGTATTCCTTGGACCTTCACATTGACGATGAAACACAGAAATCGCATCGGAATTAAATACAAAAGCCACAAAGCCGCCTTAAGTACAAGAAGAGAGACTCTTCTTACAGTCGGTGCTTTGAGCATTCCCTGTGAGACCAGTATTAGTTTCCGATACACCACTGCAGGTTCAATGTATTCCTTGGACATTCACATTGACGATGAATCACAGAAATCGCATCGGAATTAAATACAAAAGGCACAATGCCGCCTTAAGTACAAGAATAGAGACTCTTCTTACTGTCTGTGCTTTGAGCATTCCCTGTGAGACCATTATTAGTATCCGATACACCACTGCAGATTCAATGTATTCCTTGGACATACACACTGACGATGAAACACTGAAAATACATCGGAATTAAATACAAAAGGAACAATGCCGCCTTAAGTACAAGATTAGAGACTCTTCTTACTTTCGGTGCTTTGAGCATTCTCTGTGAGACCAGTATTAGTTTCCGATACACCACTGCAGTTTCAATGTATTCCTTGGAAATACGCATTGACGATGAAACACTGAAATTACATCGGAATTAAATACAAAGGGTACAATGACGCCTTAAGTACAAGCAGAGTGAGACTTCTTAGAGTCTGTGTTTTGATCCTTTCCAGTGCGACCCGTATTTGTTTCCGATACGCCACTGCAGGTTCAATGTATTCCTTGGACCGTCGCATTGACGATTACACACAGAAATCGCATCGGAATTAAATACAAAGGGCACAATGCCGCCTTAAGTACAAGAATTGACACTCTTCTTACAGTCGGTGCTTTGAGCATTCCCTGTGAGACCAGTACTAGTTTCCGATACACCAATGCAGGTTCATTGTATTCCTTGGACCTTCACATTGACGATGAAACACAGAAATCGCATCGGAATTAAATACAAAAGGCACAATGCCGACTTAAGTACAAGAATACAGACTCTACTTTCAGTCGGTGCTTTGAGCATTCCCTGTGAGACCAGTATTAGTTTCCGATTCACCACCGCAGGTTCAATGTATTCCTTGGACCTTCACATTGACGATGAAACACAGAAATCGCATCGGAATTAAATACAAAAAGGCACAATGCCGCCTTAAGTACAAGAATTGAGACTCTTCTTACAGTCGGTGCTTTGAGCATTCCCTGTGAGACCAGTATTAGTTTCCGATACACCACTGCAGGTCCAATGTATTCCTTGGACATATTCATTGACGATGAGACACTGAAATTACATCGGAATTAAATACAAAGGGCACAAAGACGCCTTAACTACAAGAAGAGTGAGACTTCTTAGGGTCTGTGCTTTGATCCTTTCCTGTGAGACCAGTATTAGTTTCTGATACACCACTGGAGGTACAATGTATTCCTTGGACCTTCATATTGACGATGAAACACTGAAATCGCATCGGAATTAAATACAAAATGGCACAATGCCGCCTTAAGTACAAGAATAGAGACTCTTCTTACAGACGGTGCTTTGAGCATTCCCTGTGAGACCATTATTAGTATCCGATACACCACTGCAGGTTCAATGTATTCCTAGGACATACACATTGACGATGAAACACTGAAATTACATCGGATTGAAATAAAAAAGGAACAATGTCGCCTTAAGTACAAGAATAGAGACTCTTCTTACTGTCGGTGTTTTGAGCATTCCCTCTGAGACCAGTATTGGTTTCCGATACACCACTGCAGGTCCAATGTAATCCTTGGACCTCACATTGACGATGAAACAAAGAAATCGCATCGGAATAAATACGAAAAGGCACAATGCCGCCTTAAGTACAAGAATAGAGACTCTTCTTACAGTCGGTGCTTTGAACATTCCCTGTGAGACCAGTATTAGTTTCCGATACACCACTGCAGGTTCAATGTATTCCTTGGACCTTCACATTGATGATGAAACACAGAAATCGCATTGGAATTAAATACAAAAGGCACAATGAAGCCCTAAGTACAACAATAGAGACTCTTCTTACAGTCGGTGCTTTGAGCATTCCCTGAGAGACCAGTATTAGTATGCGATACACCACTGCAGGTTCAATGTATTCCTTAGACATTCACATTGACGATGAAACACAGAAATCGAATCGGAATTAAATACCAATGGCACAATGCCGCCTTAAGTACAAGAATAGAGACTATTCTCACAGCCGGTGCGTCGAGAATTCCCTGTGAGACCAGTATTAGTTTCCGATACACCACTGCAGGTTCAATGTATTCCTTGAACATACACATTGACGATGAAACACTGAAATTATTTCGGAATTAAATACAAAGGGCACAATAACGCCTTAAGTGCAAGAAGAGTGAGACTTCTTAGAGACTGTGCTTTGATCCTATCCTGTGACACCAGTATTAGTTTCCGATACAACACTGCAGTTTCAATGTATTCCTTGGACCTTCACATTGACGATGAAACACAGAAATCGCATCGGAATTAAATACAAAGGGCAGAATGCCGCCATAAGTACTAGAATAGAGACTTTTCTTACAGTCGGTGGTTTGAGGAGTCCCTGTGAGACCTGTATTAGTTTCCGATACACCACTGCAGGTTCAATGTACTCCTTGGACCTTCACATTGACGATGAAACACAGAAATCGCATCGGAATTAAATACAAAAGGCACAATGCCGCCTTAACTACAAGAATAGAGACTCTTCTTACAGTCGGTGTTTCGAGCATTCCCTGTGAGACCAGTATTAGTTTCCGATTCACCACTACAGGTTCAATGTATACCTTGGACCTTCACATTGACGATTATACACAGAAATCGCATCGGAATTAAGTACAAAAGGCACAATGCCGCCTTAAGTACAAGAATAGAGACTCTTCTTACAGTCGGTGCTTTGAGCATTCCCTGTGAGACCAGTATTAGTTTCCGATACACCACTGCAGGTTCAGTGTATTCCTTGGACATTCACATCGACGATGAAACACAGAAATGGCATCGGAATTAAATACAAAGGGCACAATGCTGCCTTAAGTACAAGAATAGACACTCTTCTTACAGTCGGTGCTTTGAGCATTCCCTGTGAGACCAGTATTAGTTTCCGATACACCACTGCAGGTTCAATGTACTTCTTGGACCTTCACATTGACGATGAAAGACAGAAATCGCATCGTAATTAAATACAAAAGGACCAATGCCGCCATAAGTACAAGAATAGAGACTCTTCTTACAGTCGGTGCTTTGAGCATTCCCTGTGAGACCAGTATTAGTTTCCGATACACCACTGCAGGTTCAATGTATTCCTTGGACCTTCACATTGACGATTATACACTGAAATAGCATCGGAATTTAATACAAAAGACACAATGCCGCTTTAAGTACAAGAATAGAGACTCTTCTTACAGTCGGTGCTTTGAGCATTCCCTGTGAGACCAGTATTAGTTTCCGATATACCACTGCAGGTTCAATGTATTCCTTTGACCGTCACATTGACCATGAAACACAGAAATGGCATCGGAATTAAATACAAAAGGCACAATGCCGCCTTAGTTACAAGAATACAGACTCTACTTACAGTCGGTGCTTTGAGCATTCCCTTTGAGACCAGTATTAGTTTCCGAAACACCACTGCAGGTTCAATGTATTCCTTGGTTCTTCACATTGACGATGAAACACAGAAATCGCATTGGAATTAAATACATAAGGCACAATGCCGCCTTAAGTACAAGAATAGTTACTCTTCTTACAGTCTGTGCTTTGATCATTCCCTGTGAGACCAGTATTAGTATCCGATACACCACTGCAGATTCAATGTATTAATTGGACATACACATTGACGATGAAACACTGAAATTACATCGGAATTAAATACAAAAGGTCCAATGCCACCTTAAGTACAAGAATAGAGACTCTTCTCACTGTCGGTGCTTTGAGCATTCCCTGTGAGACCAGTATTAGTTACCGATACACCACTGCAGGTTCAATGTATTCCTTGGAAATACGCATTGACGATGAAACACTGAAGTTACATCGGAACTAAATACAATGGGCACAATGATTCCTTAAGTACAAGCAGTGTGAGACTTCTTAGAGTTTGTGTTTTGATCCTTTCCTGTGCTACCCGTATTAATTTCCGATACGCCACTGGAGGTTCAATGTATTCCTTGGACCTTCACATTGACGATTAGACACAGAAATCGCATCGGAATTAAATACAAAAGGCACAATTCCGCCTTAAGTACAAGAATAGAGACTCTTCTTACAGTCGGTGCTTTGAGCATTCCCTGTGAGACCAGTATTAGTTTCCGATACACCACTGCAGGTTCAATGTATTCCTTGGACTTTCACATTGACGATGAAACACATAAATCGCATCGGTATTAAATACAAAAGGCACAATGCCGAATTAAGTACAAGAATAAAGACTCTTCTTACATTCAGTGCTTTGAGCATTCCCTGTGAGACCAGTATTAGTATCCGGTACACCACTTCAGGTTCAATGTATTCCTTGGACATACACATCGACGATGAAACACAGAAATGGCATCGGAATTAAATACAAATTGCACAATGCCGCCTTAAGTACAAGAATAGACACTCTTCTTACAGTCGGTGCTTTGAGCATTCACTGTGAGACCAGTATTAGTTTCCGATACACCACTGCAGGTTCAATGTATTCCTTGGACCTTCACATTGACGATGAAAGAAGGAAATCGCATCGGAATTAAATACAAAAGGCACAATGCTGCCTTAGGTACAAGAATACAGATTCTGCTTACAGTCGGTGCTTTGAGCATTCCCTGTGAGACCAGAAGTAGTTTCCGATACACCACTGAAGGTCAATGTATTCCTTGGACCTTCACATTGACGATGAAACACAGAAATCGCATCGGAATTAAATACAAAATGGCACAATGCCGCCTTAAGTACAATAATAGAGTCTCTTCTTACAGTCGGTGCTTTGAGCATTCCCTGTGAGACCAGTATTAGTATCCGATACACCACTGCAGGTTCAATGTATTCCTAGGACATACACATTGACGATGAAACACTGAAATTACATCGGATTTAAATACAAAAGGAACAATGTCGCCTTAAGTACAAGAATAGAGACTCTTCTTACAGTCGGTGCATTGAGCATTCCCTGTGAGACCAGTATTAGTTTCCGATACACCACTGCAGGTTCAGTGTATTCCTTGGACTTTCACATCGACGATAAAACACAGAAATGACATCGGAATTAAATACAAAGGGCGCAATGCAGCCATAAGTACAAGATTACAGTCGGTGCTTTGAGCATTCCCTGTGAGACCGGTATTAGTTTCCGATACACCTCTACAGGTTCAATGTATTCCTTGAACCTTCACATTGACGATGAAAGACAGAAATCGCATTGGAATTAAATACAAAAGGCCCAATGCCGCCTTAAGTACAAGAATAGAGACTCTTCTTACAGTCGGTGCTTTGAGCATTCCCTGTGAGACCAGAATTAGTTTCCGATACACCACTGCAAGTTCAATGTATTCCATGGACCTTGACATTGCTGATTATACACAGAAATCGCATCGGAATTAAATACAAAAGGCACAAAGCCGCCTTAAGTACAAGAATAGAGACTCTTCTTACAGTCGGTGCTTTGAGCATTCCCTGTGAGACCAGTATTAGTTTCCGATACATCACTCCAGGTTCAATGTATTCCTTGGACATTCACATTGACGATGAATCACAGAAATCGCATGGGAATTAAATACAAAAGGCACAATGCCGCCTTAAGTACAAGAATAGAGACTCTTCTTACAGTCTGTGCTTTGAGCATTCCCTGTGAGACCATTATTAGTATCCGATACACCACTGCAGATTCAATGTATTCCTTGGACATACACATTGACGATGAAACACTGAAAATACATCGCAATTAAATACAAAAGGAACAATGCCGCCTTCAGTACAAGAATAGACACTCTTCTTACAGTCGGTGCTTTGAGCATTCCCTGTGAGACCAGTATTAGTTTCCGATACACCACTACAGGTTCAATGTATTCCTTGAACCTTCACATTGACGATGAAAGATAGAAATCGCATCGGAATTAAATACAAAATGCCCAATGCCGCCTTAAGTACAAGAATAGAGACTCTTCTTACAGTCGGCGCTTTGAGCATTCCCTGTGAGACCAGAATTAGTTTCCGATACACCACTGCAAGTTCAATGTATTCCATGGACCTTCACATTGCCGATTATACACAGAAATCGCATCGGAATTAAATACAAAAGGCACAAAGCCGCCTTAAGTACAAGAAAAGAGACTCTTCTTACAGTCGGTGCTTTGAGCATTCCCTGTGAGACCAGTATTAGTTTCCGATACAACACTGCAGTTTCCATGTATTCCTTGGTACTTCACATTGACGATGAAACACAGAAATCGCATCGGAATTAAATACAAAGGGCAGAATGCCGCCATAAGTACAAGAATAGAGACTCTTCTTACAGTCGGTGGTTTGACCAGTCCCTGTGAGACCTGTATTAGTTTCCGATACACCACTGCTGGTTCAATGTACTCCTTGGACTTTGACATTGACGATGAAACACAGAAATCGCATCGCAAATAAATACAAAAGGCAAAATGCCGCCTTAACTACAAGAATAGAGACTCTTCTTACAGTCGGTGCTTCGAGCATTCCCTGTGAGACCAGTATTAGTTTCCGATTCACCACTGAAGGTTCAATGTATACCTTGGACCTTCACATTGAGGATTATACACAGAAATCGCATCGGAATTAAATACAAAAGGCACAATGCCGCCTTAAGTACAAGAATAGAGACTCTTCTTACAGTCGGTGCTTTGAGCATTCCCTGTGGGACCAGTATTAGTTTCCGATACACCACTGCAGGTTCAGTGTATTCCTTGGACTTTCACATCAACGATGAAACACAGAAATGGCATCGGAATTAAATACAAAGGGCACAATGCTGCCTTAAGTTCAAGAATAGACACTCTTCTTACAGTCGGTGTTTTGAGCATTACCTGTGAGACCAGTATTAGATTCCGATACACCACTGCAGGTTCAATGTATTTCATGGACCTTCACATTGACGACGAAAGACAGAAATCGCATCGGAATTAAATACAAAAGGCCCAATGCCGCCTTAAGTACAAGAATAGAGACTCTTCTTACAGTCGGTGCTTTGAGCATTCCCTATGAGACCAGTATTAGTTTCCGATACACCACTGCAGGTTCAATGTATTCCTTGGACCTTCACATTGACGATTATACACAGAAATAGCATCGGAATTAAATACAAAAGGCACAATGCCGCTTTAAGTACAAGAATAGAGACTCTTCTTACAGTCGGCGCTTTGAGCATTCCCTGTGAGACCACAATTTGTTTCCGATACACCACTGCAGGTTTAATGTATTCCTTGGACCGTCACATTGACGATGAAACACAGAAATCGCATCGGAATTAAATACAAAAGGCACAATGCCGCCTTAGCTACAAGAATACAGACTCTATTTACAGTCGGTGCTTTGAGCATTCCCTTTGAGACCAGTATTATTTTCCGATACACCACTGCAGGTTCAATGTATTCCTTGGACCTTCACATTGACGATGAAACACAGAAATCGCATTGGAATTAAATACAAAAGGCACAATGCCGCCTTAAGTACAAGAATAGAGACTCTTCTTACAGACTGTGCTTTGATCATTCCCTGTGAGACCTGTATTAGTATCCGATACACCACTGCAGATTCAATGTATTCCTTGGACATACACATTGACGATGAAACACAGAAATGGCATCGGAATTAAATACAAAGGGCACAATGCCGCCATAAGTACAAGAATAGACACTCTTCTTACAGTCGGTGCTTTGAGCATTCCCTGTGAGACCAGTATTAGTTTCCGATACACCACTACAGGATCAATGTATTCCTTGAACCTTCACATTGACGATGAAAGACAGAAATCGCATCGGAATTCAATACAAAAGGCCCAATGCCGCCTTAAGTACAAGAATAGAGACTCTTCTTACAGTCGGTGCTTTGAGCATTCCCTGTGAGACTAGAATTAGTTTCCAATACACCACTGCAAGTTCAATGTATACCTTGGACCTTCACATTGACGATGAAACACAGAAATCGCATCGGAATTAAATACAAAAGGCACAAAGCCGACTTAAGTACAAGAATAGAGACTCTTCCTACAGTCGGTGCTTTGAGCATTCCCTGTGAGACCAGTATTAGTTTCCGATACACCACTGCAGGTTCAATGTATTCCTTGGACATTCACATTGACGATGAATCACAGAAATCGCATCGGAATTAAATACAAAAGGCACAATGCCGCCTTAAGTACAAGAATAGAGACTCTTCTTACAGTCTGTGCTTTGAGCATTCCCTGTGAGACCATTATTAGTATCCGATGCACCACTGCTGATTCAATGTATTCCTTGGACATACACATTGACGATGAAACACTGAAAATACATCGGAATTAAATACAAAAGGAACAATGCCGCCTTAAGTACAAGAATAGAGACTCTTCTTACTTTCGGGTGCTTTGAGCATTCTCTGTGGGACCAGTATTAGTTTCCGATACACCACTGCAGTTACAATGTATTCCTTGGAAATACGCATTGACGATGAAACACTGAAATTACATCGGAATTAAATACAAAGGGCACAATGACGCCTTAAGTACAAGCAGAGTGAGACTTCTTAGAGTCTGTGTTTTGATCCTTTCCAGTGCGACCCGTATTTGTTTCCGATACGCCACTGCAGGTTCAATGTATTCCTTGGACCTTCACATTGACGATTACACACAGAAATAGCATCGGAATTAAATTCAAAAGGCACAATGCCGCCTTAAGTACAAGAATAGACACTCTTCTTACAGTAGGTGCTTTGAGCATTACCTGTGAGACCAGTATAAGTTTCCGATACACCACTGCAGGTTCAGTGTATTCGTTGGACTTTCACATCGACGATGAAACACAGAAATGGCATCGGAATTAAATACAAAGGGCACAGAGCCGTCTTAAGTACAAGAATTGACACTCTTCTTACAGTCGGTGCTTTGAGCATTCCCTGTGAGACCAGTACTAGTTTCCGATACACCAATGCAGGTCCATTGTATTCCTTGGACCTTCACATTGACGATGAATAACAGAAATCGCATCGGAATTAAATACAAAAGGCACAATGCCGACTTAAGTACAAGAATACAGACTCTACTCTCAGTCGGTGCTTTGAGCATTCCCTGTGAGACCAGTATTAGTTTCCGATTCACCACCGCAGGTTCTATGTATTCCTTGGACCATCACATTGACGATGAAACACAGAAATCGCATCGGAATTAAATACAAAAAGGCACAATGCCGCCTTAAGTACAAGAATAGAGACTCTTCTTACAGTCGGTACTTTGAGTATTCCCTGTGAGACCAGTATTAGTTTCCGATACACCACTGCAGGTTCAATGTATTTCTTTGACCCTCACATTGACGATGAAAGACAGAAATCGCATCGGAATTAAATACAAAAGGCCCAATGCCGCCTTAAGTACAAGAATAGAGACTCTTCTTACAGTCGGTGCTTTGAGCATTCCCTGTGAGACCAGTATTAGTTTCCGATACACCACTGCAGGTTCAATGTATTCCTTGGACCTTCACATTGACGATGAAACACAGAAATCGCATTGGAATTAAATACAAAAGGCACAATGCCACCTTAACTACAAGAATAGAGACTCTTCTTACAGTCGGTGCTTTGAGCATTCCCTGTGAGACCAGTATTAGTTTCCGATGCACCACTACAGGTTCAATGTATTCCTTGAACCTTCACATTGACGATGAAAGACAGAAATCGCATCGGAATTCAATACAAAAGGCCCAATGCCGCCTTAAGTACAAGAATAGAGACTCTTCTTACAGTCGGTGCTTTGAGCATTCCCTGTGAGACTAGAATTAGTATCCGATACACCACTGCAAGTTCAATGTATTCCTTGGACCTTCACATTGACGATGAAACACAGAAATCGCATCGGAATTAAATACAAAAGGCACAATGCCGCCTTAAGTACAAGAATAGTGACTCTTCTTACAGTCTGTGCTTTGATCATTCCCTGTGAGACCAGTATTAGTATCCGATACACCACTGCAGATTCAATGTATTAATTGGACTTACACATTGACGATGAAACACTGAAATTACATCGGAATTAAATACAAAAGGTCCAATGCCACCTTAAGTACAGGAATAGAGACTCTTCTCACTGTCGGTGCTTAGAGCATTCCCTGTGAGACCAGTATTAATTTCCGATACACCACTGCAGGTTCAATGTATTCCTTGGAAATACGCATTGACGATGAAACACTGAAGTTACATCGGAATTAAATACAAAGGGCACAATGATTCCTTAAGTACAAGCAGTGTGAGACTTCTTAGAGTCTGTGTTTTGATCCTTTCCTGTGCTACCCGTATTAATTTCCGATACGCCACTGGAGGTTCAATGTATTCCTTGGACCTTCACATTGACGATTAGCCACAGAAATCGCATCGGAATTAAATACAAAAGGCACAATTCCGCCTTAAGTACAAGAATAGAGACTCTTCTTACAGTCGGTGCTTTGAGCATTCCCTGTGAGACCAGTATTAGTTTCCGATACACCACTGCAGGTTCAATGTATTCCTTGGACTTTCACATTGACGATGAAACACATAAATCGCATCGGTATTAAATACAAAAGGCACAATGCCGAATTAAGTACTAGAATAAGGACACTTCTTACATTCAGTGCTTTGAGCATTCCCTGTGAGACCAGTATTAGTATCCGGTACACCACTTCAGGTTCAATGTATTCCTTGGACATGCACATCGACGATGAAACACAGAAATGGCATCGGAATTAAATACAAATTGCACAATGCCGCCTTAAGTACAAGAATAGACACTCTTCTTACAGTCGGTGCTTTGAGCATTCACTATGAGACCAGTATTAGTTTCCGATACACCACTGCAGGTTCAATGTATTCCTTGGACCTTCACATTGACGATGAAACACAGAAATCGCATCGGAATTAAATACAAAAGGCACAATGCTGCCTTAAGTACAAGAATACAGATTCTGCTTACAGTCGGTGCTTTGGGCATTCCCTGTGAGACCAGAAGTAGTTTCCGATACACCACTGCAGGTCAATGTATTCCTTGGACCTTCACATTGACGAAGAAACACAGAAATCGCATCGGAATAAAATACAAAATGGCACAATGCCGCCTTAAGTACAATAATAGAGTCTCTTCTTACAGTCGGTGCTTTGAGCATTCCCTGTGAGACCAGTATTAGTATCCGATACACCACTGCAGGTTCAATGTATTCCTAGGACATACACATTGACGATGAAACACTGAAATTACATCGGATTTAAATACAAAAGGAACAATGTCGCCTTAAGTACAAGAATAGAGACTCTTCTTACAGTCGGTGCATTGAGCATTCCCTGTGAGACCAGTATTAGTTTCCGATACACCACTGCAGGTTCAGTGTATTCCTTGGACTTTCACATCGACGATAAAACACAGAAATGACATCGGAATTAAATACAAAGGGCGCAATGCCGCCATAAGTACAAGATTACAGTCGGTGCTTTGAGCATTCCCTGTGAGACCGGTATTAGTTTCCGATACACCTCTACAGGTTCAATGTATTCCTTGAACCTTCACATTGACGATGAAAGACAGAAATCGCATTGGAATTAAATACAAAAGGCCCAATGCCGCCTTAAGTACAAGAATAGAGACTCTTCTTACAGTCGGTGCTTTGAGCATTCCCTGTGAGACCAGAATTAGTTTCCGATACACCACTGCAAGTTCAATGTATTCCATGGACCTTGACATTGCCGATTATACACAGAAATCGCATCGGAATTAAATACAAAAGGCACAAAGCCGCCTTAAGTACAAGAATAGAGACTCTTCTTACAGTCGGTGCTTTGAGCATTCCCTGTGAGACCAGTATTAGTTTCCGATACACCACTCCAGGTTCAATGTATTCCGTGGACATTCACATTGACGATGAATCACAGAAATCGCATGGGAATTAAATACAAAAGGCACAATGCCGCCTTAAGTACAAGAATAGAGACTCTTCTTACAGTCTGTGCTTTGAGCATTCCCTGTGAGACCATTATTAGTATCCGATACACCACTGCAGATTCAATGTATTCCTTGGACATACACATTGACGATGAAACACTGAAAATACATCGGAATTAAATACAAAAGGAACAATGCCGCCTTCAGTACAAGAATAGACACTCTTCTTACAGTCGGTGCTTTGAGCATTCCCTGTGAGACCAGTATTAGTTTCCGATACACCACTACAGGTTCAATGTATTCCTTGAACCTTCACATTGACGATGAAAGACAGAAATCGCATCGGAATTAAATACAAAATGCCCAATGCCGCCTTAAGTACAAGAATAGAGACTCTTCTTACAGTCGGCGCTTTGAGCATTCCCTGTGAGACCAGAATTAGTTTCCGATACACCACTGCAAGTTCAATGTACTCCATGGACCTTCACATTGCCGATTATACACAGAAATCGCATCGGAATTAAATACAAAAGGCACAAAGCAGCCTTAAGTACAAGAAAAGAGACTCTTCTTACAGTCGGTGCTTACAGCATTCCCTGTGAGACCAGTATTAGTTTCCGATACAACACTGCAGTTTCCATGTATTCCTTGGAACTTCACATTGACGATGAAACACAGAAATCGCATCGGAATTAAATACAAAGGGCAGAATGCCGCCATAAGTACAAGAATAGAGACTCTTCTTACAGTCGGTGGTTTGACCAGTCCCTGTGAGACCTGTATTTGTTTCCGATACACCACTGCTGGTTCAATGTACTCCTTGGACCTTGACATTGACGATGAAACACAGAAATCGCATCGGAAAAAAATACAAAAGGCAAAATGCCGCCTTAACTACAAGAATAGAGACTCTTCTTACAGTCGGTGCTTCGAGCATTCCCTGTGAGACCAGTATTAGTTTCCGATTCACCACTGAAGGTTCAATGTATACCTTGGACCTTCACATTGAGGATTATACACAGAAATCGCATCGGAATTAAATACAAAAGGCACAATGCCGCCTTAAGTACAAGAATAGAGACTCTTCTTACAGTCGGTGCTTTGAGCATTCCCTGTGGGACCAGTATTAGTTTCCGATACACCACTGCGGGTTCAGTGTATTCCTTGGACTTTCATATCAACGATGAAACACAGAAATGGCATCGGAATTAAATACTAAGGGCACAATGCTACCTTAAGTTCAAGAATAGACACTCTTCTTACAGTCGGTGTTTTGAGCATTACCTGTGAGACCAGTATTAGATTCCGATACACCACTGCAGGTTCAATGTATTTCTTGGACCTTCACATTGACGATGAAAGACAGAAATCGCATCGGAATTAAATACAAAAGGCCCAATGCCCCCTTAAGTACAAGAATAGAGACTCTTCTTACAGTCGGTGCTTTGAGCATTCCCTGTGAGACCAGTATTAGTTTCCGATACACCACTGCAGGTTCAATGTATTCCTTGGACCTTCACATTGACGATTATACACAGAAATAGCATCGGAATTAAATACAAAAGGCACAATGCCGCTTTAAGTTCAAGAATAGAGACTCTTCTTACAGTCGGCGCTTTGAGCATTCCCTGTGAGACCAGAATTAGTTTCCGATACACCACTGCAGGTTCAATGTATTCCTTGGACCGTCACATTGACGATGAAACACAGAAATCGCATCGGAATTAAATACAAAAGGCACAATGCCGCCTTAGCTACAAGAATACAGACTCTATTTACAGTCGGTGCTTTGAGCATTCCCTTTGAGACCAGTATTATTTTCCGATACACCACTGCAGGTTCAATGTATTCCTTGGACCTTCACATTGACGATGAAACACATAAATCGCATTGGAATTAAATACAAAAGGCACAATGCCGCCTTAAGTACAAGAATAGAGACTCTTCTTACAGACTGTGCTTTGATCATTCCCTGTGAGACCTGTATTAGTATCCGATACACCACTGCAGATTCAATGTATTCCTTGGACATACACATTGACGATGAAACACAGAAATGGCATCGGAATTAAATACAAAGGGCACAATGCCGCCATAAGTACAAGAATAGACACTCTTCTTACAGTCGGTGCTTTGAGCATTCCCTGTGAGACCAGTATTAGTTTCTGATACACCACTACAGGTTCAATGTATTCCTTGAACCTTCACATTGACGATGAAAGACAGAAATCGCATCGGAATTCAATACAAAAGGCCCAATGCCGCCTTAAGTACAAGAATAGAGACTCGTCTTACAGTCGGTGCTTTGAGCATTCCCTGTGAGACTAGAATTAGTTTCTGATACACCACTGCAAGTTCAATGTATACCTTGGACCTTCACATTGACGATGAAACACAGAAATCGCATCGGAATTAAATACAAAAGGCCCAATGCCGCCTTAAGTACAAGAATAGAGACTCGTCTTACAGTCTGTGCTTTGAGCATTCCCTGTGAGACCATTATTAGTATCCGATGCACCACTGCAGATTCAATGTATTCCTTGGACATACACATTGACGATGAAACACTGAAAATACATCGGAATTAAATACAAAAGGAACAATGCCGCCTTAAGTACAAGAATAGAGACTCTTCTTACTTTCGGGTGCTTTGAGCATTCTCTGTGGGACCAGTATTAGTTTCTGATACACCACTGCAGTTACAATGTATTCCTTGGAAATACGCATTGACGATGAAACACAGAAATTACATCGGAATTAAATACAAAGGGCACAATGACGCCTTAAGTACAAGCAGAGTGAGACTTCTTAGAGTCTGTGTTTTGATCCTTTCCAGTGCGACCCGTATTTGTTTCCGATACGCCACTGCAGGTTCAATGTATTCCTTGGACCTTCACATTGACGATTACACACAGAAATCGCATCGGAATTAAATTCAAAAGGCACAATGCCGCCTTAAGTGCAAGAATAGAGACTCTTCTTACAGTAGGTGCTTTGAGCATTACCTGTGAGGCCAGTATAAGTTTCCGATACACCACTGCAGGTTCAGTGTATTCGTTGGACTTTCACATCGACGAAGAAACACAGAAATGGCATCGGAATTAAATACAAAGGGCACAGAGCCGTCTTAAGTACAAGAATTGACACTCTTCTAACAGTCGGTGCTTTGAGCATTCCCTGTGAGACCAGTACTAGTTTCCGATACACCAATGCAGGTTCATTGTATTCCTTGGACCTTCACATTGACGATGAATAACAGAAATCACATCGGAATTAAATACAAAAGGCACAATGCCGACTTAAGTACAAGAATACAGACTCTACTTTCAGTCCGTGCTTTGAGCATTCCCTGTGAGACCAGTATTAGTTTCCGATTCACCACCGCAGGTTCTATGTATTCCTTGGACCTTCACATTGACGATGAAACACAGAAATCGCATCGGAATTAAATACAAAAAGGCACAATGCCGCCTTAAGTACAAGAATAGAGACTCTTCTTACAGTCGGTACTTTGAGCATTCCCTGTGAGATCAGTATTAGTTTCCGATACACCACTGCAGGTTCAATGTATTTCTTGGACCTTCACATTGACGATGAAAGACAGAAATCGCATCGGAATTAAATACAAAAGGCCCAATGCCGCCTTAAGTACAAGAATAGAGACTCTTCTTACAGTCGGTGCTTTGTGCATTCCCTGTGAGACCAGAATTAGTTTCCGATACACCACTGCAAGTTCAAAGTATTCCATGGACCTTGACATTGCCGATTATACACAGAAATCGCATAGGAATTAAATACAAAAGGCACAAAGCCGTCTTAATTACAAGAATAGAGACTCTTCTTACAGTCGGTGCTTTGAGCATTCCCTGTGAGACCAGTATTAGTTTCCGATACACCACTCCAGGTTCAATGTATTCCTTGGACATTCACATTGACGATGAATCACAGAAATCGCATGGGAATTAAATACAAAAGGCACACTGCCGCCTTAAGTACAAGAATAGAGACTCTTCTTACAGTCTGTGCTTTGAGTATTCCCTGTGAGACCATTATTAGTATCCGATACACCACTGCAGATTCAATGTATTCCTTGGACATACACATTGACGATGAAACACTGAAAATACATCGGAATTAAATACAAAAGGAACAATGCCGCCTTAAGTACAAGAATAGACACTCTTCTTACAGTCGGTGCTTTGAGCATTCCCTATGAGACCAGTATTAGTTTCCGATACACCACTACAGGTTCAATGTATTCCTTGAACCTTCACATTGACGATGAAAGACAGAAATCGCATCGGAATTAAATACAAAAGGCCCAATGCCGCCTTAAGTACAAGAATAGAGACTCTTCTTACAGTCGGCGATTGAAGCATTCCCTGTGAGACGAGTATTAGTTTCCGATACAACACTTTAGTTTCCATGTATTCCTTGGACCTTCACATTGACGATGAAACACAGAAATCGCATCGGAATTAAATACAAAGGGCAGAATGCCGCCATAAGTACAAGAATAGAGACTCTTTTACAGTCGGTGGTTAGACCAGTCCCTGTGAGACCTGTATTAGTTTCCGATACACCACTGCTGGTTCAATGTACTCCTTGGAACTTCACATTGACGATGAAACACAGAAATCGCATCGGAAATAAATACAAAAGGCACAATGCCGCCTTAACTACAAGAATAGCGACTCTTCTTACAGTCGGTGCTTCGAGCATTCCCTGTGAGACCAGTATTAGTTTCCGATTCACCACTGGAGGTTCAATGTATACCTTGGACCTTCACATTGAGGATTATACACAGAAATCGCATCGGAATTAAATACAAATGGCACAATGCCGCCTTAAGTACAAGAATAGAGACTCTCCTTACAGTCGGTGCTTTGAGCATTCCCTGCGGGACCAGTATTAGTTTCTGATACACCACTGCAGGTTCAGTGTATTCCTTGGACTTTCACATCATCGATGAAACACAGAAATGGCATCGGAATTAAATACAAAGGGCACAATGCTGCCTTAAGTACAAGAATAGACACTCTTCTTACAGTCGGTGCTTTGAGCATTCCCTGTGAGACCAGTATTAGTTTCCGATACACCACTGCAGGTTCAATGTATACCTTGGACCTTCACATTGACAATTATACACAGAAATAGCATCGGAATTAAATACAAAAGGCACAATGCCGCTTTAAGTACAAGAATAGAGACTCTTCTTACAGTCGGCGCTTTGAGCATTCCCTGTGAGACCAGTATTAGTTTCCGATACACCACTGCAGGTTCAATGTATTCCTTGGACCGTCACATTGACGATGAAACACAGAAATCGCATCGGAATTAAATACAAAAGGCACAATGCCGCCTTAGCTACAAGAATACAGACTCTACTTACAGTCGGTGCTTTGAGCATTCCCTTTGAGACCAGTATTAGTTTCCGATACACCACTCCAGGTTCAATGTATTCCTTGGACCTTCACATTGACGATGAAACGCAGAAATCGCATTGGAATTAAATACAAAAGGCACAATACCGCCTTAAGTACAAGAATAGAGACTCTTCTTACAGTCTGTGCTTTGATCATCCCCTGTGAGACCAGTATTAGTATCCGATACACCACTGCAGATTCAATGTATTCCTTGGACATACACATTGACGATGAAACACAGAAATGGCATCGGAATTAAATACAAAGGGCAATATGCCGCCATAAGTACAAGAATAGACACTCTTCTCACAGTCGGTGCTCTGAGCATTCCCTGTGAGACCAGTATTAGTTTCCGATACGCCACTGCAGGTTCAATGTATTCCTTGGACCTTCACATTGACGATTACACACAGAAATCGCATCGGAATTAAATTCAAAAGGCACAATGCCGCCTTAAGTACAAGAATAGAGACTCTTCTTACAGTCGGTGCTTTGAGCATTACATGTGAAACCTGTATAAGTTTCCGATACACCACTGCAGGTTCAGTGTATTCGTTGGACTTTCACATCGACGATGAAACACAGAAATGGCATCGGAATTAAATACAAAGGGCACAATGCCGCCTTAAGTACAAGAATTGACACTCTTCTTACAGTCGGTGCTTTGAGCATTCCCTGTGAGACCAGTACTAGTTTCCGATACACCAATGCAGGTCATTGTATTCCTTGGACCTTCACATTGACGATGAAACACAGAAATCGCATCGGAATTAAATACAAAAGGCACAATGCCGACTTAAGTACAAGAATACAGACTCTACTTTCAGTCGGTGCTTTGAGCATTCCCTGTGAGACCAGTATTAGATTCCGATTCACCACTGCAGGTTCAATGTATTCCTTGGACCTTCTCATTGACGATGAAACACTGAAATCGCATCGGAATTAAATACAAAAAGGCACAATGCCGCCTTAAGTACAAGAATAGAGACTCTTCTTACAGTCGGTGCTTTGAGCATTCCCTGTGAGACCAGTATTAGTTTCCGATACACCACTGCAGGTTCAATGTATTCCTTGGACATTCACATTGACGATGAAACACTGAAATCGCATCGGAATTAAATACAAAAAGGCACAATGCCGCCTTAAGTACAAGAATAGAGACTCTTCTTACAGTCGGTGCTTTGAGCATTCCCTGTGAGACCAGTATTAGTTTCCGATACACCACTGCAGGTTCAATGTATTCCTTGGACATACACATTGACGATGAGACACTGAAATTACATCGGAATTAAATACAAAGGGCACAAAGGCGCCTTAAGTACAAGAAGAGTGAGACTTCTTAGGGTCTGTGCTTTGATCCTTTCCTGTGAGACCAGTATTAGTTTCTGATACACCACTGGAGGTACAATGTATTCCTTGGACCTTCATATTGACGATGAAATACTGAATTCGCATCGGAATTAAATACAAAAGGCACAATGCCGCCTTAAGTACAAGAATAGAGACTCTTCTTAAAGTCGGTGCTTGAGCATTCCCTGTGAGACCAGTATTAGTTACCGATACACCACTGCAGGTTCAATGTATTCCTTGGACATACACATTGACGATGAAATACTGGAATTACATCGGAATAATTACAAAGGGCACAATAACGCCTTAAGTACAAGAAGAGTGAGACTTCTTAGGGTCTGTGTTTCGATCCCTTCCTGTGAGACCAGTATTAGTTTCCGATACACCACTGCAGGTTCTAATTATTCCTTGGACCTTCACATTGGCGATGCTATTCAGAAATCGCATCGGAATTAAATACAAAAGACACAATGCTGCTATTAAGTACAAGAATAGAGACTCCTCTTACAGTCGGTGCTTTGAGCATTCCCTGTGTGTCCAGTATTAGTTTCCGATACACCACTGTTGGTTCAATGTATTTCTTGGAGCTTCACATTGACGATGAAAGACAGAAATCGCATCGGAATTAAATACAAAATGCAAAATGCCGCCTTAAGTACAAGAATAGAGACTCTTCTTACAGTCGGTGCTTTGAGCATTCCCTGTGAGACTTGTATTAGTTTCCGATACACCACTGCAGATTCAATGTATTCCTTGGACATACACATTGACGATGAACACTGAAATTACATCGTAATTAAATATGAAAGGCACAATGCCGCCTAAAGTGCAACAAGAGTGAGACTTCTTAGAGACTGTGCTTTGATCCTTTCCTGTGAGACCTGTTGTGTCGGTATCTGGGCCGACACCGTGAAGTTGAGATGGCTGAAAATGAACGCTAGACTAACGCTGTAGCCGATAGGGCACGCAAGGCTAACGCCGACGGGCGTGAAGTCTGGAACATGAGAACTTATAAATGAATAAGAAGAAAAGTATGTAGATGCTTATTACTTATCTTTTTATTAGTCCTTGGAATACATCTCTCTTGAATACTCGTAAGCTATAGGCACTGATACAAATGGCGCCTTGATAGTTCGTAGCCATTAACTTAGCTGATGGCTATTCTGTCTCTCGGCTAATGAGAGAGAAAAGGCTTCGTACATCTGGTCGGTAGCTAGGTTCTCGTACAACTGGGGCGAGTGCTCTCTCGTATCACGAGACCTGCCTTGGTGGTGGCGCTAGGTCTGCGATTACACAGTGGCGACACGCGGGTCCGACATGTACTAAATGGACCGCGGCCGATTTAAGCTACCATCTAGCAAGTGTGGTGTCTGGCGGTGACACCACATTCCTCCCCCGCAAATCGGCGAACGGTCGTGTGATAAGGCTTCCGCCCGCCGTGGGGAGGACCACATGTTGACGTATGCGATGAGGTGGGGAGCCTAACAACAGGCGAGGCTGTGCCACCCGCACCCGGTCATTCGGTCCGAGGGGAGCTAGGAAACGCCTGAAAAACTAGTCCAGGGTGCACGTCAACATGCGGTGTATGCGCCCGTAAAGAGACAGGAGGGACCGAAGGGTCGACCTCCATTGCGTCGGGGTAGCCGACGCGCGATGACGTCATGTGGTCCGGAGCGGGCGGGAGTTCCATGGCGGAGGACAGCTGGTCACGGGAAGCGATCGGCGGCGCGTGACCCTGGGAGGCGCTTGGCGGCTGCAACGAAGCGTCGAATGCGGGCGGCGCCGGCGGGAGAACAAGCGGCGGCGGCGGCGGCTGCTGCTGCTGCGGCGGCGGCGGCGCGTCGCCATGGGGCAAAATGGAAGGCATCGTCGGTAACACCTGGGGATGAGGCGAGCAAGTAGATGTAATTGAAGTGATTTCCGGCGACGTCGACGCACAGTTTTTGTGGGACGAACACAGTTACTGTTAGAGGAAGTGTCACTGGACGAAGCGGAATTAACGACATGAATGTCCATAGGCGAAGGTCCACGAGCCTGAGTGTCCTTGGTTCGATTCCGGCGCGAAGCAAAGGGCCTGGAATGATTGTGATTGTCTGATCTGAGCTTTTTCTGGCAAACACTTTGAACATGTCCTTTCTTATTGCAGAAAATGCAAATAGCTTGGCGTGACGGGCAATGTTCACGCGAATGTCTAGTAGCACACCGCGGGCATGATTTCACTGCATTTGTGTGCTGGCGCGGCACACCTGGCTTAGCACGCGGCGGCCGCTGTGTCGACGTGCGCAAGGCCCGGTTACCGGGCCGCGCAGTATGTCCAGCAGGCCGGTTAATGTTACACACGGCTGGCGAAGTTTCAAAAGATTCCTGAGCACAGTCAAGTGTGTCCTGTCTATCCAATATGTCTATCACTTGTTGAAGGGAGGGATTAACTAGTTTCAAAATTTGCTCCCGTATGCGAACATCAGAAACGTTCTGTGCAATTGCATCACGCACCATTGTATCTGAATAAGAAAGACCACAGTCACATTCAAAAGCACAGTCCCTAGTAAGTCCTTGCAATGTTGCTACCCACTCCCTATTAGTTTGACCGGCCGTACGTTTTGTACGAAAGAACGTATACCGTTTTGCAACCACATTAACTGTTTCTTTGAAATAGGCATCTAATGCAGACAAAATTTCTTCGTAGGACAGAGTTGCTACGTCTCGTCGGGGAAACAATTTCACTATCACACGGTATGTGGACACACCGACACAAGAAAGCAAAAACGGCTGCCGCTCATTACCTTGAATTCTGTAGGCAGCGAGGTGAAAGTTGAACTGGCGAGACCACTCGTGCCAGGTCTCATCGGCTGCCACGTATGGTCGAAAGGGAGGTGCAACAGCGTTTAGTGGCAGCGGTAGCGAAGAAGCGGCGGCGGCCGCATCGGTTTGAATGGTACGTTGACCCTGGACGAGCTGTCCAAGGGCATCCAGTAACGCCTGCGTCTGCTGATTCTGCAAGCGATAAAATTCGGACAGTACATCTGGAGAATGTGGCGAAGCCATTACACAATTAAATGTAAGCAAGCAAAGAACTCTTTAATCTCGTCGCCAATGTTGTGTCGGTATCTGGGCCGACACCGTGAAGTTGAGATGGCTGAAAATGAACGCTAGACTAACGCTGTAGCCGATAGGGCACGCAAGGCTAACGCCGACGGGCGTGAAGTCTGGAACATGAGAACTTATAAATGAATAAGAAGAAAAGTATGTAGATGCTTATTACTTATCTTTTTATTAGTCCTTGGAATACATCTCTCTTGAATACTCGTAAGCTATAGGCACTGATACAAATGGCGCCTTGATAGTTCGTAGCCATTAACTTAGCTGATGGCTATTCTGTCTCTCGGCTAATGAGAGAGAAAAGGCTTCGTACATCTGGTCGGTAGCTAGGTTCTCGTACAACTGGGGCGAGTGCTCTCTCGTATCACGAGACCTGCCTTGGTGGTGGCGCTAGGTCTGCGATTACACAGTGGCTACACGCGGGTCCGACATGTACTAAATGGACCGCGGCCGATTTAAGCTACCACCTAGCAAGTGTGGTGTCTGGCGGTGACACCACAAGCCCAGTATTAGTTTCCGATACACCACTGCAGGTCCAATGTATTCCTTGGACCTTCACATTGAGGATAAAACACAGAAATCGCAACGGAATTAAATACAAAAGGCACAATGCCGCCTTAACGACAAGAATAGCGACTCTTCTCACTGTCGGTGCTTTGAGCATTCCCTGTGAGACCAGTATTAGTTTCCGATACACCACTGCAGGTTCAATGTATTTCTTGGAAATACGCATTGACGATGTAACGCTGAAATTACATCGGAATGAAATACAAAGGGCACAATGACTCCATAAGTACAAGCAGAGTGAGACTTCTTAGAATCTGTGTTTTGATACTTTCCTGTGCGACCCGTATTAGTTTCCGATACGCCACTGCAGGTTCTATGTATTGCTTGGACCTTCACATTGACGATTACACACAGAAATCGCATCGGAATTAAATACAAAAGGCACAATTCCGCCTTAAATACAGAGAATAGAGACTATTCTTACAGTCGGTGCTTTGAGCATTCCCTGTGAGACCAGTATTAGTTTCCGATACACCACTGCAAGTTCAGTGTATTCCTTGGACTTTCAAATCGACGATGAAACACAGAAATGGCATCGGAATTAAATACAAAGGGCACAATGCCGCCTTAAGTACAAGAGTAGACACTCTTCTTACAGTCGGTACTTTGCGCATTCCCTGTGAGACCAGGATTAGTTTCCGATACACCACTGCAGGTTCAATGTATTCCTTGGACCTTCACAATGACGATGAAACACATTGATCGCATCGGAATTAAATACAAAAGGCAAAATGCCGCCTTAAGTACAAGAATACAGACTCTACTTGCAGTCGATGATTCGAGCATTCCCTGTGAGACCAGTATTAGTATCCGGTACACCACTTCAGGTTCAATGTATTCCTTAGACATACACATCGACGATGAAACACAGAGATGGCATTGGAATTAAATACAAAGTGCACAATGCCGTCTTAAGTACAAGAATAGAGACTCTTCTTACAGTCGGTGCTTTGAGCATTCCCTGTGAGACCAGTATTAGTTTCCGATACACCACTGCAGGTTCTGTGTTCCTTGGACTTTCACATCGACGATGAAACACAGAAATGGCATCGGAATTAAATACAAAGGGCACAATACCGCCTTAAGTACAAGAATAGACACTCTTCCTACAGTCGGTGCTTTGAGCATTCCCTGTGAGACCAGTATTAGTTTCCGATACACCACTGCAGGTTCAATGTAATCCTTGAACCTTCACATTGACGATGAAAGACAGAAATCGCATCGGAACTAACTACAAAAGGCCCAATGCCGCCTTAAGTACAAGAATAGAGACTCTTCTTACAGTCGGTGCTTTGGGCAATCCCTGTGAGACCAGTATTAGTTTCCGATACACCACTGCAGGTTCAATGTATCCTTGGACCTTCACATTGACGATTATACACAGAAATCGCATCGGATTAAATACAAAAGGCACAATGCCGCCTTAAGTACAAGAATAGAGACTCTTCTTACAATCGGTGCTTTGAGCATTCCCTGTGAGACCAGTATTAGTTTCCGATACACCACTGCAGGTAGAATGTATTCCTTGGACCTTCACATTGACGATGAAACACAGAAATCGCATCGGAATTAAATACAAATGGCACAATGAAGCCTTAAGTACAAGAATACAGACTCTACTTACGGTCGGTGCTTTGAGCATTCCCTGTGAGACCAGTATTAGTTTCCGATACACCACTGCAGGTTCAATGTATTCCTTGGATCTTCACATTGATGATGAAACACAGAAATCGCATTGGAATTAAATACAAAAGGCACAATGAAGCCCTAAGTACAACAATACAGACTCTTCTTACAGTCGGTGATTTGAGCATTCCCTGAGAGACCAGTATTAGTATGCGATACACCACTGCAGGTTCAATGTATTCCTTAGACACTCACATTGACGGTGAAAAACAGAAATCGCATCGGAATTAAATACCAAAGGCACAATGCCGCCTTAAGTACAAGAATAGAGACTATTCTCACAGCCGGCGTGTCGAGTATTCCCTGTGAGACCAGTATTAGTTTCCGATACACCACTGCAGGTTCAATGTATTCCTTGAACATACACATTGACGATGAAACACTGAAATTATTTCGGAATTAAATACAATGGGCACAATAACGCCTTAAGTGCAAGAAGAGTGAGACTTCTTAGAGACTGTGCTTTGATCCTATCCTGCGACACCAGTATTAGTTTCCGATACAACACTGCAGTTTCAATGTATACCTTGGACCTTCACATTGACGATGAAACACAGAAATCGCATCGGAATTAAATACAAAGAGCAGAATGCCGCCATAAGCACAAGAATAGGGACTCTTCTTACAGTCGGTGGTTTGAGGAGTCCCTGTGAGACCTGTATTAGTTTCCGATACACAACTGCAGGTTCAATGTACTCCTTGGATCTTCACATTGACGATGAAACACAGAAATCGCATCGGAATTAAATACAAAAGGCACAATGCCGCCTTAACTACAAGAATAGAGACTCTTCTTACAGTCAGTGTTTCAAGCATTCCCTGTGAGACCAGTATTAATTTCCGATTCACCACTGCAGGTTCAATGTATACCTTGGACCTTCACATTGACGATTATACACAGAAATCGCATCGGAACTAAGTACAAAAGGCACAACGCCGCCTTAAGTACAAGAATAGAGACTCTTCTTACAGTCGGTGCTTTGAGCATTCCCTGTGAGACCAGTATTAGTTTCCGATACACCATTGCAGGTTCAGTGTATTCCTTGGACTTTCACATCGACGATGAAACACAGAAATGGAATCGGAATTAATTACAATGGGCACATTGCCGCCTTAAGTACAAGAATAGACACTCTTCTTACAGTCGGTGCTTTGAGCATTCCCTGTGAGACCAGTATTAGTTTCCGATACACCACTGCAGGTTCAATGTATTTCTTGGACCTTCACATTGACGATGAAAGACAGAAATCGCATCGGAATTATATACAAAAGCCCCAATGCCGCCTTAAGTACAAGAATAGAGACTCTTCTTACAGTCGGTGCTTTGAGCATTCACAGTGAGACCAGTATTAGTTTCCGATACACCACTGCAGGTTCAATGTATTCCTTGGACCTTCACATTGACGATTATACACAGAAATAGCATCGGAATTAAATACAAAAGGCACAATGCCGCCTTAAGTACAAGAATAGAGACTCTTCTTACAGTCGGTGCTTTGAGCATTCCCTGTGAGACCAGTATTAGTTTCCGATACACCACTGCAGGTTCAATGTATTCCTTGGACCGTCACATTGACGATGAAACACAGAAATCGCATCGGAATTAAATACAAAAGCCAAAATGCCGCCTTAGCTACAAGATTACAGACTCTACTTACAGTCGGTGCTTTGAGCATTCCCTGTGAGACCAGTATTAGTATCCGATAAACCACTGCAAGTTCAATGTATTCCTTGGACCTTCACATTGACGATGAAACACAGAAATCGCATTGGAATTAAATACATAAGGCACAATGCCGCCTTAAGTACAAGAATAGAGACTCTTCTTACTGTCTGTGCTTTGAGCATTCCCTGTGAGACCAGTATTAGTATGCGATACACCACTGCAGATTCAATGTATTCCTTGGACCTTCACATTGACGATGAAACACAAAAATCGCATCGGAATTGAATACAAATGGGACAATGCCGAAATAAGTACAAGAATACAGACTCTACTTACAGTCAGTGATTTGAGCATTCCCTGTGAGACCAGTATTAGTATCCGGTACACCACTTCAGGTTCAATGTATTCCTTGGACATACACATCGACGATGAAACACAGAAATGGCATCGGAATTAAATACAAAGTGCACAATGCCGCCTTAAGTACAAGAATAGACACTTTTCATACAGTCGGTGCTTTGAGCATTCCCTGTGAGACCAGTATTAGTTTCCGATACACTACTGCAGGTTCAATGTATTCCTTGGATCTTCACATTGACGATGAAACACAGAAATTGCATCGGAATTAAATACAAAAGGCACAATGTCGCCTTAAGTACAAGAATACAGATTCTACTTACAGTCGGTGCTTTGAGCATTCCCTGTGAGACCAGTATTAGTTTCCGATACACCACTGCAGGTTCAATGTATTCCTTGGACCTTCACATTGACGATGAAACACAGAAATCGCATCGGAATTAAATACAAAATGGCACAATGCCGCCTTAAGTACAAGAACAGAGTCTCTTCTTACAGTCGGTGCTTTGAGCATTCCCTGTGAGACCAGTATTAGTATCCGATACACCACTGCAGGTTCAATGTATTCCTAGGACATACACATTGACGATGAAACACTGAAATTACATCGGATTTAAATACAAAAGGAACAATGTCGCCTTAAGTACAAGAATAGAGACCCTTTTTACTGTCGGTGTTTTGAGCATTCCCTCTGAGACCAGTATTAGTTTCCGATACACCACTGCAGGTCCAATGTAATCCTTGGACCTCACATTGACGATGAAACACAGAAATCGCATCGGAATTAAATACAAAATGCACAATGCCGCCTTAAGTACAAGAATAGAGACTCTTCTAACAGTCGGTGCATTGAGCATTCCCTGTGAGACTAGTATTAGTTTCCGATTCACCACTGCAGGTTCAGTGTATTCCTTGGACTTTCACATCGACGATGAAACACAGAAATGGCATCGGAATTAAATACAAAGGGCACAATGCCGCCATAAAAAAAAGAAGAGAGATTCTTCTTACAGTCGGTGTTTTGAGCATTCCCTGTGAGACCAGTATTAGTTTCCGATACACCACTACAGGTTCAATGTATTCCTTGAACCTTCACATTGCCGATGAAAGACAGAAATCGCATCGGAATTAAATACAAAAGCCCCAATGCCGCCTTAAGTACAAGAATAGAGACTCTTCTTACAGTCGGTGCTTTGAGCATTCCCTGTGAGTCCAGAATTAGTTTCCGATACACCACTGCAGGTTCAATGTATTCCTTGGACCTTCACATTGACGATTATACACAGAAATCGCATCGCAATTAAATACAAAAGGCACAATGCCGCCTTAAGTACAAGAATAGAGACTCTTCTTACAGTCGGTGGTTTGAGCATTCCCTGTGAGACCAGTATTAGTTTCCGATACACCACTGCAGGTTCAATGTATTCCTTGGACCTTCACATTGACGATGAATCACAGAAATCGCATCGGAATTAAATACAAAAGGTACAATGCCGCCTTAAGTACAAGAATACAGAGTCTACTTACAGTCGGTGCTTTGAGCATTCCCTCTGAGATCAGTATTAGTTTCCGATACACCACTGCAGGTCCAATGTATTCCTTGGACCTTCACATTGACGATGAAACACAGAAATCGCATCGGAATTAAATACAAAAGGCACAATGAAGCCCTAAGTACAACAATAGAGACTCTTCTTACAGTCGGTGATTTGAGCATTCCCTGAGAGACCAGTATTAATATCCGATACACCACTGCAAGTTCAATGTATTCCTTAGACATTCACATTGACGATGAAACACAGAAATCGCATCGGAATTAAATATCAAAGGCACAATGCCGCCTTAAGTACAAGAATAGAGACTATTCTCACAGCCGGTGCGTCGAGTATTCCCTGTGAGACCAGTATTAGTTTCCGATACACCGCTGCAGGTTCAATGTATTCCTTGAACATACACATTGACGATGAAACACTGAAATTACATCGGAATTAAATACAAAAGGAACAATGCCGCCTTAAGTACAAGAATAGAGACTCTTCTCACTGTCGGTGCTTTGAGCATTCCCTGTGAGACCAGCATTAGATTCCGATACACCACTGCAGGTTCAATGTATACCTTGGACCTTCACATCGACGTTTATACACAGAAATCGCATCGGAATAAAGTACAAAAGGCACAATGCCGCCTTAAGTACAAGAATAGAGACTCTTCTTACAGTCAGTGCTTTGAGCATTCCCTGTGAGACCAGTATTAGTTTCCGATACACCACTGCAGGTTCAGTGTATTCCTTGGACTTTCACATCGACGATGAAACACAGAAATGGCATCGGAATTAATTACAAAGGGCACAATGCTGCCTTAAGTACAAGAATAGACAATCTTCTTACAGTCGGGGCTTTGAGCATTCCCTGTGAGATCAGTATTAGTTTCCGATACACCTCTGCAGGTTCAATGTATTTCTTGGTCCTTCACATTGACGATTATGGACAGAAATCGCATCGGAATTAAATACAAAAGGCCCAATGCCGCCTTAAGTACAAGAATAGAGACTCTTCTTACAGTCGGTGTTTTGAGCATTCCCTGTGAGACCAGTATTAGTTTCCGATACACCACTGCAGGTTCAATGTACTCCTTGGACCTTCACATTGACGATTATACACAGAAATAGCATCGGAATTAAATACAAAAGACACAATGCCGCCTTAAGTACAAGAATAGAGACTCTTCTTACAGTCGGTGCTTTGAGCATTCCCTGTGAGACCAGTAATAGTTTCCGATACACCACTGCAGGTTCAATGTATTCCTTGGACCGTCACATTGACGATGAAACACAGAAATCGCATCGGAATTAAATACAAAAGCCAAAATGCCGCCTTAGCTACAAGATTACAGACTCTACTTACAGTCGGTGCTTTGAGCATTCCCTGTGAGACCAGTATTAGTTTCCGATAAACCACTGCAAGTTCAATGTATTCCTTGGACCTTCACATTGACGATGAAACACAGAAATCGCATTGGAATTAAATACATAAGGCACAATGCCGCCTTAAGTACAAGAATAGAGACTCTTCTTACTGTCTGTGCTTTGAGCATTCCCTGTGAGACCAGTATTAGTATGCGATACACCACTGCAGATTCAATGTATTCCTTGGACCTTCACATTGACGATGAAACACAAAAATCGCATCGGAATTGAATACAAAAGGGACAATGCCGAAATAAGTACAAGAATACAGACTCTACTTACAGTCAGTGATTTGAGCATTCCCTGTGAGACCAGTATTAGTATCCGGTACACCACTTCAGGTTCAATGTATTCCTTGGACATACACATCGACGATGAAACACAGAAATGGCATCGGAATTAAATACAAAGTGCACAATGCCGCCTTAAGTACAAGAATAGACACTCTTCTTACAGTCGGTGCTTTGAGCATTCCCTGTGAGACCAGTATTAGTTTCCGATACACTACTGCAGGTTCAATGTATTCCTTGGACCTTCACATTGACGATGAAACACAGAAATTGCATCGGAATTAAATACAAAAGGCACAATGTCGCCTTAAGTACAAGAATACAGATTCTACTTACAGTCGGTGCTTTGAGCATTCCCTGTGAGACCAGTATTAGTTTCCGATACACCACTACAGGTTCAATGTATTCCTTGAACCTTCACATTGCCGATGAAAGACAGAAATCGCATCGGAATTAAATACAAAAGCCCCAATGCCGCCTTAAGTACAAGAATAGAGACTCTTCTTACAGTCGGTGCTTTGAGCATTCCCTGTGAGTCCAGAATTAGTTTCCGATACACCACTGCAGGTTCAATGTATTCCTTGGACCTTCACATTGACGATTATACACAGAAATCGCATCGCAATTAAATACAAAAGGCACAATGCCGCCTTAAGTACAAGAATAGAGACTCTTCTTACAGTCGGTGGTTTGAGCATTCCCTGTGAGACCAGTATTAGTTTCCGATACACCACTGCAGGTTCAATGTATTCCTTGGACCTTCACATTGACGATGAATCACAGAAATCGCATCGGAATTAAATACAAAAGGTACAATGCCGCCTTAAGTACAAGAATACAGAGTCTACTTACAGTCGGTGCTTTGAGCATTCCCTCTGAGATCAGTATTAGTTTCCGATACACCACTGCAGGTCCAATGTATTCCTTGGACCTTCACATTGACGATGAAACACAGAAATCGCATCGGAATTAAATACAAAAGGCACAATGAAGCCCTAAGTACAACAATAGAGACTCTTCTTACAGTCGGTGATTTGAGCATTCCCTGAGAGACCAGTATTAATATCCGATACACCACTGCAAGTTCAATGTATTCCTTAGACATTCACATTGACGATGAAACACAGAAATCGCATCGGAATTAAATACCAAAGGCACAATGCCGCCTTAAGTACAAGAATAGAGACTATTCTCACAGCCGGTGCGTCGAGTATTCCCTGTGAGACCAGTATTAGTTTCCGATACACCGCTGCAGGTTCAATGTATTCCTTGAACATACACATTGACGATGAAACACTGAAATTACATCGGAATTAAATACAAAAGGAACAATGCCGCCTTAAGTACAAGAATAGAGACTCTTCTCACTGTCGGTGCTTTGAGCATTCCCTGTGAGACCAGTATTAGATTCCGATACACCACTGCAGGTTCAATGTATACCTTGGACCTTCACATCGACGTTTATACACAGAAATCGCATCGGAATTAAGTACAAAAGGCACAATGCCGCCTTAAGTACAAGAATAGAGACTCTTCTTACAGTCAGTGCTTTGAGCATTCCCTGTGAGACCAGTATTAGTTTCCGATACACCACTGCAGGTTCAGTGTATTCCTTGGACTTTCACATCGACGATGAAACACAGAAATGGCATCGGAATTAAATACAAAGGGCACAATGCTGCCTTAAGTACAAGAATAGACAATCTTCTTACAGTCGGGGCTTTGAGCATTCCCTGTGAGATCAGTATTAGTTTCCGATACACCTCTGCAGGTTCAATGTATTTCTTGGACCTTCACATTGACGATGATGGACAGAAATCGCATCGGAATTAAATACAAAAGGCCCAATGCCGCCTTAAGTACAAGAATAGAGACTCTTCTTACAGTCGGTGTTTTGAGCATTCCCTGTGAGACCAGTATTAGTTTCCGATACACCACTGCAGGTTCAATGTACTCCTTGGACCTTCACATTGACGATTATACACAGAAATAGCATCGGAATTAAATACAAAAGACACAATGCCGCTTTAAGTACAAGAATAGAGACTCTTCTTACAGTCGGTGCTTTGAGCATTCCCTGTGAGACCAGTATTAGTATCCGATACACCACTGCAGATTCAATGTATTAATTGGACATACACATTGACGATGAAACACTGAAATTACATCGGAATTAAATACAAAAGGAACAATGCCGCCTTAAGTACAAGAATAGAGACTCTTCTCACTGTCGGTGCTTTGAGCATTCCCTGTGAGACCAGTATTAGTTTCCGATACACCACTGCAGGTTCAATGTATTCCTTGGAAATACGCATTGACGATGAAACACTGAAGTTACATCGGAATTAAATACAAAGGGCACAATTCCGCCTTAAGTACAAGAATAGAGACTCTTCTTACACTCGGTGCTTTGAGCATTCCCTGTGAGACCAGTATTAGTTTCTGATACACCACTGCAGGTTCAATGTATTCCTTGGACCTTCACATTGACGATGAAACACAGAAATCGCATCGGAATTAAATACAAAAGGCACAATGCCGCCTTAAGTACAAGAATACAGATTCTACTTACAGTCGGTGCTTTGAGCATTCCCTGTGAGACCAGAATTTGTTTCCGATACACCACTGCCGGTCAATGTAGTCCTTGGACCTTCACATTGACGATGAAACACAGAAATCGCATCGGAATTAAATACAAAATGGCACAATGCCGCCTTAAGTACAATAATAGATTTTCTTCTTACAGTCGGTGCTTTGAGCATTCCCTGTGAGACCAGTATTAGTTTCCGATACACCATTGCAGGTTCAGTGTATTCCTTGGACTTTCACATCGACGATGAAACACAGAAATGGAATCGGAATTAATTACAATGGGCACATTGCCGCCTTAAGTACAAGAATAGACACTCTTCTTACAGTCGGTGCTTTGAGCATTCCCTGTGAGACCAGTATTAGTTTCCGATACACCACTGCAGGTTCAATGTATTTCTTGGACCTTCACATTGACGATGAAAGACAGAAATCGCATCGGAATTATATACAAAAGCCCCAATGCCGCCTTAAGTACAAGAATAGAGACTCTTCTTACAGTCGGTGCTTTGAGCATTCACAGTGAGACCAGTATTAGTTTCCGATACACCACTGCAGGTTCAATGTATTCCTTGGACCTTCACATTGACGATTATACACAGAAATAGCATCGGAATTAAATACAAAAGGCACAATGCCGCCTTAAGTACAAGAATAGAGACTCTTCTTACAGTCGGTGCTTTGAGCATTCCCTGTGAGACCAGTATTAGTTTCCGATACACCACTGCAGGTTCAATGTATTCCTTGGACCGTCACATTGACGATGAAACACAGAAATCGCATCGGAATTAAATACAAAAGCCAAAATGCCGCCTTAGCTACAAGATTACAGACTCTACTTACAGTCGGTGCTTTGAGCATTCCCTGTGAGACCAGTATTAGTATCCGATAAACCACTGCAAGTTCAATGTATTCCTTGGACCTTCACATTGACGATGAAACACAGAAATCGCATTGGAATTAAATACATAAGGCACAATGCCGCCTTAAGTACAAGAATAGAGACTCTTCTTACTGTCTGTGCTTTGAGCATTCCCTGTGAGACCAGTATTAGTATGCGATACACCACTGCAGATTCAATGTATTCCTTGGACCTTCACATTGACGATGAAACACAAAAATCGCATCGGAATTGAATACAAATGGGACAATGCCGAAATAAGTACAAGAATACAGACTCTACTTACAGTCAGTGATTTGAGCATTCCCTGTGAGACCAGTATTAGTATCCGGTACACCACTTCAGGTTCAATGTATTCCTTGGACATACACATCGACGATGAAACACAGAAATGGCATCGGAATTAAATACAAAGTGCACAATGCCGCCTTAAGTACAAGAATAGACACTTTTCATACAGTCGGTGCTTTGAGCATTCCCTGTGAGACCAGTATTAGTTTCCGATACACTACTGCAGGTTCAATGTATTCCTTGGATCTTCACATTGACGATGAAACACAGAAATTGCATCGGAATTAAATACAAAAGGCACAATGTCGCCTTAAGTACAAGAATACAGATTCTACTTACAGTCGGTGCTTTGAGCATTCCCTGTGAGACCAGTATTAGTTTCCGATACACCACTGCAGGTTCAATGTATTCCTTGGACCTTCACATTGACGATGAAACACAGAAATCGCATCGGAATTAAATACAAAATGGCACAATGCCGCCTTAAGTACAAGAACAGAGTCTCTTCTTACAGTCGGTGCTTTGAGCATTCCCTGTGAGACCAGTATTAGTATCCGATACACCACTGCAGGTTCAATGTATTCCTAGGACATACACATTGACGATGAAACACTGAAATTACATCGGATTTAAATACAAAAGGAACAATGTCGCCTTAAGTACAAGAATAGAGACCCTTTTTACTGTCGGTGTTTTGAGCATTCCCTCTGAGACCAGTATTAGTTTCCGATACACCACTGCAGGTCCAATGTAATCCTTGGACCTCACATTGACGATGAAACACAGAAATCGCATCGGAATTAAATACAAAATGCACAATGCCGCCTTAAGTACAAGAATAGAGACTCTTCTAACAGTCGGTGCATTGAGCATTCCCTGTGAGACTAGTATTAGTTTCCGATTCACCACTGCAGGTTCAGTGTATTCCTTGGACTTTCACATCGACGATGAAACACAGAAATGGCATCGGAATTAAATACAAAGGGCACAATGCCGCCATAAAAAAAAGAAGAGAGATTCTTCTTACAGTCGGTGTTTTGAGCATTCCCTGTGAGACCAGTATTAGTTTCCGATACACCACTACAGGTTCAATGTATTCCTTGAACCTTCACATTGCCGATGAAAGACAGAAATCGCATCGGAATTAAATACAAAAGCCCCAATGCCGCCTTAAGTACAAGAATAGAGACTCTTCTTACAGTCGGTGCTTTGAGCATTCCCTGTGAGTCCAGAATTAGTTTCCGATACACCACTGCAGGTTCAATGTATTCCTTGGACCTTCACATTGACGATTATACACAGAAATCGCATCGCAATTAAATACAAAAGGCACAATGCCGCCTTAAGTACAAGAATAGAGACTCTTCTTACAGTCGGTGGTTTGAGCATTCCCTGTGAGACCAGTATTAGTTTCCGATACACCACTGCAGGTTCAATGTATTCCTTGGACCTTCACATTGACGATGAATCACAGAAATCGCATCGGAATTAAATACAAAAGGTACAATGCCGCCTTAAGTACAAGAATACAGAGTCTACTTACAGTCGGTGCTTTGAGCATTCCCTCTGAGATCAGTATTAGTTTCCGATACACCACTGCAGGTCCAATGTATTCCTTGGACCTTCACATTGACGATGAAACACAGAAATCGCATCGGAATTAGATACAAAAGGCACAATGAAGCCCTAAGTACAACAATAGAGACTCTTCTTACAGTCGGTGATTTGAGCATTCCCTGAGAGACCAGTATTAATATCCGATACACCACTGCAAGTTCAATGTATTCCTTAGACATTCACATTGACGATGAAACACAGAAATCGCATCGGAATTAAATATCAAAGGCACAATGCCGCCTTAAGTACAAGAATAGAGACTATTCTCACAGCCGGTGCGTCGAGTATTCCCTGTGAGACCAGTATTAGTTTCCGATACACCGCTGCAGGTTCAATGTATTCCTTGAACATACACATTGACGATGAAACACTGAAATTACATCGGAATTAAATACAAAAGGAACAATGCCGCCTTAAGTACAAGAATAGAGACTCTTCTCACTGTCGGTGCTTTGAGCATTCCCTGTGAGACCAGCATTAGATTCCGATACACCACTGCAGGTTCAATGTATACCTTGGACCTTCACATCGACGTTTATACACAGAAATCGCATCGGAATAAAGTACAAAAGGCACAATGCCGCCTTAAGTACAAGAATAGAGACTCTTCTTACAGTCAGTGCTTTGAGCATTCCCTGTGAGACCAGTATTAGTTTCCGATACACCACTGCAGGTTCAGTGTATTCCTTGGACTTTCACATCGACGATGAAACACAGAAATGGCATCGGAATTAATTACAAAGGGCACAATGCTGCCTTAAGTACAAGAATAGACAATCTTCTTACAGTCGGGGCTTTGAGCATTCCCTGTGAGATCAGTATTAGTTTCCGATACACCTCTGCAGGTTCAATGTATTTCTTGGTCCTTCACATTGACGATTATGGACAGAAATCGCATCGGAATTAAATACAAAAGGCCCAATGCCGCCTTAAGTACAAGAATAGAGACTCTTCTTACAGTCGGTGTTTTGAGCATTCCCTGTGAGACCAGTATTAGTTTCCGATACACCACTGCAGGTTCAATGTACTCCTTGGACCTTCACATTGACGATTATACACAGAAATAGCATCGGAATTAAATACAAAAGACACAATGCCGCCTTAAGTACAAGAATAGAGACTCTTCTTACAGTCGGTGCTTTGAGCATTCCCTGTGAGACCAGTAATAGTTTCCGATACACCACTGCAGGTTCAATGTATTCCTTGGACCGTCACATTGACGATGAAACACAGAAATCGCATCGGAATTAAATACAAAAGCCAAAATGCCGCCTTAGCTACAAGATTACAGACTCTACTTACAGTCGGTGCTTTGAGCATTCCCTGTGAGACCAGTATTAGTTTCCGATAAACCACTGCAAGTTCAATGTATTCCTTGGACCTTCACATTGACGATGAAACACAGAAATCGCATTGGAATTAAATACATAAGGCACAATGCCGCCTTAAGTACAAGAATAGAGACTCTTCTTACTGTCTGTGCTTTGAGCATTCCCTGTGAGACCAGTATTAGTATGCGATACACCACTGCAGATTCAATGTATTCCTTGGACCTTCACATTGACGATGAAACACAAAAATCGCATCGGAATTGAATACAAAAGGGACAATGCCGAAATAAGTACAAGAATACAGACTCTACTTACAGTCAGTGATTTGAGCATTCCCTGTGAGACCAGTATTAGTATCCGGTACACCACTTCAGGTTCAATGTATTCCTTGGACATACACATCGACGATGAAACACAGAAATGGCATCGGAATTAAATACAAAGTGCACAATGCCGCCTTAAGTACAAGAATAGACACTCTTCTTACAGTCGGTGCTTTGAGCATTCCCTGTGAGACCAGTATTAGTTTCCGATACACTACTGCAGGTTCAATGTATTCCTTGGACCTTCACATTGACGATGAAACACAGAAATTGCATCGGAATTAAATACAAAAGGCACAATGTCGCCTTAAGTACAAGAATACAGATTCTACTTACAGTCGGTGCTTTGAGCATTCCCTGTGAGACCAGTATTAGTTTCCGATACACCACTACAGGTTCAATGTATTCCTTGAACCTTCACATTGCCGATGAAAGACAGAAATCGCATCGGAATTAAATACAAAAGCCCCAATGCCGCCTTAAGTACAAGAATAGAGACTCTTCTTACAGTCGGTGCTTTGAGCATTCCCTGTGAGTCCAGAATTAGTTTCCGATACACCACTGCAGGTTCAATGTATTCCTTGGACCTTCACATTGACGATTATACACAGAAATCGCATCGCAATTAAATACAAAAGGCACAATGCCGCCTTAAGTACAAGAATAGAGACTCTTCTTACAGTCGGTGGTTTGAGCATTCCCTGTGAGACCAGTATTAGTTTCCGATACACCACTGCAGGTTCAATGTATTCCTTGGACCTTCACATTGACGATGAATCACAGAAATCGCATCGGAATTAAATACAAAAGGTACAATGCCGCCTTAAGTACAAGAATACAGAGTCTACTTACAGTCGGTGCTTTGAGCATTCCCTCTGAGATCAGTATTAGTTTCCGATACACCACTGCAGGTCCAATGTATTCCTTGGACCTTCACATTGACGATGAAACACAGAAATCGCATCGGAATTAAATACAAAAGGCACAATGAAGCCCTAAGTACAACAATAGAGACTCTTCTTACAGTCATTGATTTGAGCATTCCCTGAGAGACCAGTATTAATATCCGATACACCACTGCAAGTTCAATGTATTCCTTAGACATTCACATTGACGATGAAACACAGAAATCGCATCGGAATTAAATACCAAAGGCACAATGCCGCCTTAAGTACAAGAATAGAGACTATTCTCACAGCCGGTGCGTCGAGTATTCCCTGTGAGACCAGTATTAGTTTCCGATACACCGCTGCAGGTTCAATGTATTCCTTGAACATACACATTGACGATGAAACACTGAAATTACATCGGAATTAAATACAAAAGGAACAATGCCGCCTTAAGTACAAGAATAGAGACTCTTCTCACTGTCGGTGCTTTGAGCATTCCCTGTGAGACCAGTATTAGATTCCGATACACCACTGCAGGTTCAATGTATACCTTGGACCTTCACATCGACGTTTATACACAGAAATCGCATCGGAATTAAGTACAAAAGGCACAATGCCGCCTTAAGTACAAGAATAGAGACTCTTCTTACAGTCAGTGCTTTGAGCATTCCCTGTGAGACCAGTATTAGTTTCCGATACACCACTGCAGGTTCAGTGTATTCCTTGGACTTTCACATCGACGATGAAACACAGAAATGGCATCGGAATTAAATACAAAGGGCACAATGCTGCCTTAAGTACAAGAATAGACAATCTTCTTACAGTCGGGGCTTTGAGCATTCCCTGTGAGATCAGTATTAGTTTCCGATACACCTCTGCAGGTTCAATGTATTTCTTGGACCTTCACATTGACGATGATGGACAGAAATCGCATCGGAATTAAATACAAAAGGCCCAATGCCGCCTTAAGTACAAGAATAGAGACTCTTCTTACAGTCGGTGTTTTGAGCATTCCCTGTGAGACCAGTATTAGTTTCCGATACACCACTGCAGGTTCAATGTACTCCTTGGACCTTCACATTGACGATTATACACAGAAATAGCATCGGAATTAAATACAAAAGACACAATGCCGCTTTAAGTACAAGAATAGAGACTCTTCTTACAGTCGGTGCTTTGAGCATTCCCTGTGAGACCAGTATTAGTATCCGATACACCACTGCAGATTCAATGTATTAATTGGACATACACATTGACGATGAAACACTGAAATTACATCGGAATTAAATACAAAAGGAACAATGCCGCCTTAAGTACAAGAATAGAGACTCTTCTCACTGTCGGTGCTTTGAGCATTCCCTGTGAGACCAGTATTAGTTTCCGATACACCACTGCAGGTTCAATGTATTCCTTGGAAATACGCATTGACGATGAAACACTGAAGTTACATCGGAATTAAATACAAAGGGCACAATTCCGCCTTAAGTACAAGAATAGAGACTCTTCTTACACTCGGTGCTTTGAGCATTCCCTGTGAGACCAGTATTAGTTTCTGATACACCACTGCAGGTTCAATGTATTCCTTGGACCTTCACATTGACGATGAAACACAGAAATCGCATCGGAATTAAATACAAAAGGCACAATGCCGCCTTAAGTACAAGAATACAGATTCTACTTACAGTCGGTGCTTTGAGCATTCCCTGTGAGACCAGAATTTGTTTCCGATACACCACTGCCGGTCAATGTAGTCCTTGGACCTTCACATTGACGATGAAACACAGAAATCGCATCGGAATTAAATACAAAATGGCACAATGCCGCCTTAAGTACAATAATAGATTCTCTTCTTACAGTCGGTGCTTTGAGCATTCCCTGTGAGACCAGAATTAGTATCCGATACACCACTGCAGGTTCAATGTATTCCTAGGACATACACATTGACGATGAAACACTGAAATTACATCGGATTTAAATACAAAAGGAACAATGTCGCCTTAAGTACAAGAGTAGAGACTCTTCTTACTGTCGGTGTTTTGAGCATTCCCTCTGAGACCAGTATTAGTTTCCGATACACCACTGCAGGTCCAATGTAATCCTTGGACCACACATTGACGATGAAACACAGAAATCGCATAGGAATTAAATACAAAAGGCTCTATGCCGCCCTAAGGACAAGAATAGAGACTCTCCTTACAGTCGGTGCATTGAGCATTCCCTGTGAGACCAGTATTAGTTTCCGATACACCACTGTAGGTTCAGTGTATTCCTTGGACTTTCACATCGACGATGAAACACAGAAATGGCATCGGATTTAAATACAATGGGCACAATGCCGCCATAAGTACAAGATTACAGTCGGTGCTTTGAGCATTCCCTGTGAGACCAGTATTAGTTTCCGATACACCACTACAGGTTCAATGTATTCCTTGAACCTTCACATTGACGATGAAAGACAGAAATCGCATCGGAATTAAATACAAAAGGCCCAATGCCGCCTTAAGTTCAAGAATACAGACTCTTCTTACAGTCTGTGCTTTGAGCATTCCCTGTGAGACCATTATTAGTATCCGATACACCACTGCAGATTCAATGTATTCCTTGGACACACACATTGACGATGAGACACTGAAAATACATCGGAATTAAATACAAAAGGAACAATGCCGCCTTAAGAACAAGAATAGGGACCCTTCTTACTTTCGGTGCTTTGAGCATTCTCTGTGGGACCAGTATTAGTTTCCGATACACCACTGAAGTTTCAATGTATTCCTTGGAAATACGCATTGACGATGAAACACTGAAATTACATCGGTATTAAATACAAAGGGCACAATGACGCCATAAGTACAAGCAGAGTGAGACTTCTTAGAGTCTGTGCTTTGATCCTTTCCAGTGCGACCCGTATTTGTTTCCGATACGCCACTGCAGGTTCAATGTATTCCTTGGACCTTCACATTGACGATTACACACAGAAATCGCATCGGAATTAAATACAAAAGGCACAATGCCGCCTTAAGTACAAGAATAGAGACTCTTCTTACAGTCGGTGCTTTGAGCATTACCTGTGAGACCGGTATAAGTTTCCGATACACCACTGCAGGTTCAGTGCATTCGTTGGACTTTCACATCGACGATGAAACACAGAAATGGCATCGGAATTAAATACAAAGGGCACAATGCCGCCTGAAGTACAAGAATAGACACTCTTCTTACAGTCGGTGCTTTGAGCATTCCCTGTGAGACCAGTACTAGTTTCCGATACACCAATGCAGGTTCAATGTATTCCTTGGACCTTCACATTGACGATGAAACACAGAATTCGCATCGGAATTAAACACAAAAGGCACAATGCCGCCTTAAGTACAAGAATAGAGACTCTTCTTACAGTCGGTGCTTTAAGCATTCCCTGTGAGACCAGTATTAGTTTCCGATACACCACTGCAGGTTCAATGTATTCCTTGGAGATACACATTGACCACGAAACACTGAAATTACATCGGAATTAAATACAAAAGGAACAATGAAGCCAAAAGTACAAGAAAAGAGACACTTCTTACAGTCGGTGCTTTGAGCATTCCCTGTGAGACCAGTATTAGTTTCCGATACACCACTGCAGGTTCAATGTATTCCTTGGACCTTCACATTGACGATGAAACACAGAAATTATATCGGAATTAAATACAAAAGGCACAATGCCGCCTTAAGTACAAGAATAGAGACTCTTCTTACAGTCGGTGCTTTGAGCATTCCCTGTGAGACTTGCATTAGCTTCCGATACACCACTGCAGATTCAATGTATTCCTTGGACATACACATTGACGATGAACACTGAAATTACATCGTAATTAAATATGAAAGGCACAATGCCGTCTAAAGTGTAAGAAGAGTGAGACATCTTAGAGATTGTGCTTTGATTCTTTCCTGTGGGACCAGTATTAGTTTCCGATACACCACTGCAGGTCCAATGTGTTCCTTGGACCTTCACATTGACGATAAAGCACAGAAATGGCATCATAGTTAAATACAGAATTCAGAATGCCGACTTAAGTACAAGAATAGACACTCTTCTTACAGTCGATGATTCGAGCATTCCCTGTGTGACCAGTATTAGTTTCCGATACACCACTGCAGGTTGAATGTATTCCTTGGACTTTCAAATTGACGATGAAACACAGAAATCGCACCGGAATTAAATACAAATGGCACAATGCCGCCTTAAGTACAAGAATACAGACACTACTTACAGTCGGTGCTTTGAGCATTGCCTGTGAGACCAGTTTTAGTTTCCGATACACGACTGCAGGTTCAATGTATTCCTTGGACCTTCACATTGACGATGAAACACAGAAATCGCATCGGAATTAAATACAAAAGGCACAATGCCGACTTAAGTACAAGTGTAGAGTCTCTTCTTACAGTCGGTGCTTTGAGCATTCCCTGTGAGACCAGTATTAGTATCCGATACACCACTGCAGGTTCAATGTATTCCTTGGACATACACATTGACGATGAAACACTGAAATTACATCGGAATTAAATTCAAAAGGAACAATGAAGCCTTAAGTACAAGAATAGAGGCTTCTTACTGTCGGTCATATGAGCATTCCCTGTGAGACTAGTATTAGTTTCCGATACACCACTGCAGGTTCTATTTATTCCTTGCATCTTCACATTGACGATGAAACACAGAAATCGCATCGGAATTAAATACAAAAGGCACAATGCCGCCTTAAGTACAAGAATAGAGACTCTTCTTACAGTCGGTGCTTTGAGCAACGCCTGAGAGACCAGCATTAGAAATCCGATACAACACTCCAGGTTCAATGTATTCCTTGGACCTTCACATTGACGATGAAACACAGAAATCGCATCGGAATTAAATACCAAAGGCAAAATGAAGCCTTAAGTACAAGAATACAGACTCTTCTCACAGTCGGTGTTTCGAGTATTCCCTGTGAGACTAGTATTAGTTTCCGATACACCACTGCAGGTTCAATGAATTCCTTGGACATATACATTGCCGATGAAACACTGAAATTACATCGGAATTAAATACAAAGGGCACAATGACGCCTTAAGTACAAGAAGAGTGAGACTTCTTAGAGTCCGTGCTTTGATCCTTTCCTGTGAGACCAGTATTAGTTTCAGATATACCACTGCAGGTTCAATGTATTCCTTGGACCTTCAAATTGACGATGAAACACATAAATCGCATCGGAATTAAATACAAAACGCACAATGCCGCCGTAAGTACAAGAATAGAGACTCTTCTTACAGTCGGTGCTTTGAGCATTCCCTGTGAGATCAGTATTAGTTTCCGATACACAACTGCAGGTTCAAAGTATTCCTTGGACATACACATTGATAATGAAACACTGAAATTACATCGGAATTAAATATAAAGTTCACATTGAGCCTTAAGTGCAAGAAGAGTGAGACTTCTTAGAGGGTGTGCTTTGATCCTTTCCTGTGAGACCAGTATTAGTTTCCAATACACCACTGCAGGTTCAATGTATTCCTTGGACCTTCACATTGACGATGAAACACAGAAATCGCATCGGAATTAAATACAAAAGCACAATGCCGCCTTAAGTACACGAACACAGACTCTTCTTACAGTCGGTGCTTTGAGCATTCCCTGTCAGACCAGAATTAGTTTCCGATACACCACTGCAGGTTCAATGGATTCCTTGGACATACACATTGACGATGAAACACTGAAATTTCATCGGAATTAAATACAAAAGGCACAATGCCGCCTTAATTGCAAGAAGTATGAGACTTCTTAGAGTCTGTGCTTTGATCTTTTCCTGTGAGTCCAGTATTAGTTCCGATACACCACTGCACGTTCAATGCATTCCTTGGACCGTCACATTGAATATGAAAGACAGAAATCGTAACGGAATTTAACTCAAAAGGCACTAAGCCGCCTTAAGTACAAGAATACAAACTCTTCTTACAGTCGGTGCTTTGAGCATTCCCGGTGAGACCTGTATTAGTTTGCGATACACCACTGCAAGTTCAATGTATTCCTTGGACCTCCACATTGACGATGAAACACAGAAATCGCATCGGAATTAAATACAAAAGGGACAATGCCGCCTTAAGTGCAAGAAGAGTGAGACTTCTTAGAGTCTGTGCTTTGATCCTTTACTGTGAGACCAGTATTAGTTTCTGATACACCACTGCAGGTTCAATGTATTCCTTGGACCTTCATTTTGACGATTATACACAGAAATCGTATCGGAATTAAATACAAAAGGCACAATGCCGCCTTAAGTACAAGAATAGAGACTCTTCTTACAGTCGGTGCTTTGAACATTCCCTGTGAGACCAGTATTAGTTTCCGTTACACCACTGCAGGTTCAATGAATTCCTTGGACCTTCACATTGACGATGAAACACAGAAATCGCATTGGAATTAAATACAAATGGCACAATGAAGCCCTTAGTACAACAATTGAGACACTTCTTACAGTCGGTGCTTACAGCATTCCCTGACAGACCAGTATTAATATCCGATACACCACTGCAGATTCAATGTATTAATTGGACATACACATTGACGATGAAACACAGAAATCGCATTGGAATTAAATACAAATGGCTCAATGAAGCCCTAAGTACAACAATTGAGACACTTCTTACAGTCGGTGCTTTGAACATTCCCTGTGAGACCAGTATTAGTATCCGATACACCACTGCAGATTCAATGTATTAATTGGACATACACATTGACGATGAAACACTGAAATTACATCGGAATTAAATACAAAAGGAACAATGCCGCCTTAAGTACAAGAATAGAGACTCTTCTCACTGTCGGTGCTTTGAGCATTCCCTGTGAGACCAGTATTAGTTTCCGATACACCACTGCAGGTTCAATGTATTCCTTGGAAATACGCATTGACGATGAAACACTGAAGTTACATCGGAATTAAATACAAAGGGCACAATTCCGCCTTAAGTACAAGAATAGAGACTCTTCTTACACTCGGTGATTTGAGCATTCCCTGTGGGACCAGTATTAGTTTCTGATACACCACTGCAGGTTCAATGTATTCCTTGGACCTTCACATTGACGAAGAAACACAGAAATCGCATCGGAATTAAATACAAAAGGCACAATGCCGCCTTAAGTACAAGAATACAGATTCTACTTACAGTCGGTGCTTTGAGCATTCCCTGTGAGACCAGAATTAGTTTCCGATACACCACTGCCGGTCAATGTATTCCTTGGACCTTCACATTGACGATGAAACACAGAAATCGCATCGGAATTAAATACAAAATGGCACAATGCCGCCTTAAGTACAATAATAGATTCTCTTCTTACAGTCGGTGCTTTGAGCATTCCCTGTGAGACCAGTATTAGTATCCGATACACCACTGCAGGTTCAATGTATTCCTAGGACATACACATTGACGATGAAACACTGAAATTACATCGGATTTAAATACAAAAGGAACAATGTCGCCTTAAGTACAAGAATAGAGACTCTTGTTACTGTCGGTGTTTTGAGCATTCCCTCTGAGACCAGTATTAGTTTCCGATACACCACTGCAGGTCCAATGAAATCCTTGGACCTCACATTGACGATGAAACACAGAAATCGCTTAGGAATTAAATACAAAAGGCTCTATGCCGCCTTAAGGACAAGAATAGAGACTCTTCTTACAGTCGGTGCATTGAGCATTCCCTGTGAGACCAGTATTAGTTTCCGATACACCACTGCAGGTTCAGTGTATTCCTTGGACTTTCACATCGACGATGAAACACAGAAATGGCATCGGATTTAAATACAAAGGGCACAATGCCGCCATAAGTACAAGATTACAGTCGGTGCTTTGAGCATTCCCTGTGAGACCAGTATTAGTATCCTATACACCACTACAGGTTCAATGTATTCCTTGAACCTTCACATTGACGATGAAAGACAGAAATCGCATCGGAATTAAATACAAAAGGCCCAATGCCGCCTTAAGTACAAGAATACAGACTCTTCTTACAGTCGGTACTTTGATCATTCCCTGTGAGACCAGAATTAGTGTCCGATACACCACTGCAAGTTCAATGTATTCCATGGACCTTGACATTGCCGATTATACACAGAAATCGCATCGGAATTAAATACAAAAGGCACAAAGCCGCCTTAAGTACAAGAATATTCTTACAGTCGGTGCTTTGAGCATTCCCTGTGAGACCAGTATTAGTTTCCGATACACCACTCCAGGTTCAATGTATTCCTTGGAAATTCACATTGACGATGAATCACAGAAATCGCATCGGAATTAAATACAAAAGGCACAATGCCGCCTTAAGTACAAGAGTAGAGACTCTTCTTACAGTCTGTGCTTTGAGCATTCCCTGTGAGACCATTATTAGTATCCGATACACCACTGCAGATTCAATGTATTCCTTGGACATACACATTGACGATGAAACACTGAAAATACATCGGAATTAAATACAAAAGGAACATTGCCGCCTTAAGTACAAGAATAGACACTCTTCTTACAGTCGGTGCTTTGAGCATTCCCTGTGAGACCAGTATTAGTTTCCGATACACCACTACAGGTTCAATGTATTCCTTGAACCTTGACATTGACGATGAAAGACAGAAATCGCATCGGAATTAAATACAAAAGGCCCAATGCTACCTTAAGTACAAGAATAGAGACTCTTCTTACAGTCTGTGCTTTGAGCATTCCCTGTGAGACCATTATTAGTATCCGATACACCACTGCAGATTCAATGTATTCCTTGGACATACACATTGACGATGAAACACTGAAAATACATCGGAATTAAATACAAAAGGAACTATGCCGCCTTAAGTACAAGAATAGAGACTCTACTTACAGTCGGTGCTTTGAGCATTCCCTGTGAGACCAGAATTAGTTTCCGATACACCACTGGAAGTTCAATGTATTCCATGGACTTTCACATTGCCGATTATACACAGAAATCGCATCGGAATTAAATACAAAAGGCACAAAGCCGCCTTAAGTACAAGAATAGAGACTCTTCTTACAGTCGGTGCTTTGAGCATTCCCTGTGAGACCAGTATTAGTTTCCGATTCACCACTGCAGGTTCAATGTATACCTTGGACTTTCACATTGAGGATTATACACAGAAATCGCATCGGAATTAAATACAAAAGGCACAAAGCCGCCTTAAGTACAAGAATAGAGACTCTTCTTACAGTCGGTGCTTTGAGCATTCCCTGTGAGACCAGTATTAGTTTCCGATACACCACTCCAGGTTCAATGTATTCCTTGGACATTCACATTGACGATGAATCACAGAAATGGCATCGGAATTAAATACAAAAGGCACAATGCCGCCTTAAGTACAAGAATAGAGACTCTTCTTACAGTCTGTGCTTTGAGCATTCCCTGTGAGACCATTATTAGTATCCGATACACCACTGCAGATTCAATGTATTCCTTGGACATACACATTGACGACGAAACACTGAAAATACATCGGAATTAAATACAAAAGGAACAATGCCGCCTTAAGAACAAGAATAGGGACCCTTCTTACTTTCGGTGCTTTGAGCATTCTCTGTGGGACCAGTATTAGTTTCCGATACACCACTGAAGTTTCAATGTATTCCTTGGAAATCCGCATTGACGATGAAACACTGAAATTACATCGGAATTAAATACAAAGGGCACAATGACGCCATAAGTACAAGCAGAGTGGGACTTCTTAGAGTCTGTGTTTTGATCCTTTCCAGTGCGACCCGTATTTGTTTCCGATACGCCACTGCTGGTTCAATGTATTCCTTGGACCTTCACATTGACGATTAAACACAGAAATCGCATCGGAATTAAATACAAAAGGCACAATGCCGCCTTAAGTACAAGAATAGAGACGCTTCTTACAGTCGGTGCTTTGAGCATTACCTGTGAGACCGGTATAAGTTTCCGATACACCACTGCAGGTTCAGTGTATTCGTTGGACTTTCACATCGACGATGAAACACAGAAATGGCATCGGAATTAAATACAAAGGGCACAGTGCCGCCTGAAGTACAAGAATAGACACTCTTCTTACAGTCGGTGCTTTGAGCATTCCCTGTGAGACCAGTACTAGTTTCCGATACACCAATGCAGGTTCAATGTATTCCTTGGACCTTCACATTGACGATGAAACACAGATTTCGCATCGGAATTAAACACAAAAAGCACAATGCCGCCTTAAGTACAAGAATAGACACTCTTCTTATAGTCGGTGCTTTGACCATTCCCTGTGAGACCAGTATTAGTTTCCGATACACCACTGCAGGTTCAATGTATTCCTTGGAGATACACATTGACGACGAAACACTGAAATTACATCGGAATTAAATACAAAAGGAACAATGAAGCCAAAAGTACAGGAAAAGAGACACTTCTTACAGTCGGTGCTTTGAGCATTCCCTGTGAGACCAGTATTAGTTTCCGATACACCACTGCAGGTTCAATGTATTCCTTGGACCTTCACATTGACGATGAAACACAGAAATTATATCGGAATTAAATACAAAAGGCACAATGCCGACTTAAGTACAAGAATAGAGACTCTTCTTACAGTCGGTGCTTTGAGCATTCCCTGTGAGACTTGCATTAGTTTCCGATACACCACTGCAGATTCAATATATTCCTTGGACATACACATTGACGATGAACACTGAAATTACATCGTAATTAAATATGAAAGGCACAATGCCGTCTAAAGTGTTAGAAGAGTGAGACATCTTAGAGATTGTGCTTTGATTCTTTCCTGTGAGACCAGTATTAGTTTCCAATACACCACTGCAGGTCCAATGTGTTCCTTGGACCTTCACATTGACGATAAAGCACAGAAATGGCATCATAGTTAAATACAGAATTCAGAATGCCGACTTAAGTACAAGAATAGACACTCTTCTTACAGTCGATGATTCGAGCATTCCCTGTGTGACCAGTATTAGTTTCCGATACACCACTGCAGGTTGAATGTATTCCTTGGACCTTCAAATTGACGATGAAACACAGAAATCGCACCGGAATTAAATTCAAAAGGCACAATGCCGCCTTAAGTACAAGAATACAGACACTACTTACAGTCGGTGCTTTGAGCATTGCCTGTGAGACCAGTTTTAGTTTCCGATACACCACTGCAGGTTCAATGTATTCCTTGGACCTTCACATTGACGATGAAACACAGAAATCGCATCGGAATTAGATACAAAAGGCACAATGCCGCCTTAAGTACAAGTGTAGAGTCTCTTCTTACAGTCGGTGCTTTGAGCATTCCCTGTGAGACCAGTATTAGTATCCGATACACCACTGCAGGTTCAATGTATTCCTTGGACATACACATTGACGATGAAACACTGAAATTACATCGGAATTAAATTCAAAAGGAACAATGAAGCCTTAAGTACAAGAATAGAGGCTTCTTACTGTCGGTCATTTGAGCATTCCCTGTGAGACTAGTATTAGTTTCCGATACACCACTGCAGGTTCCATTTATTCCTTGCATCTTCACATTGACGATGAAACACAGAAATCGCATCGGAATTAAATACAAAAGGCACAATGCCGCCTTAAGTACAAGAATAGAGACTCTTCTTACAGTCGGTGCTTTGAGCAACGCCTGAGAGACCAGTATTAGAAATCCGATACAACACTCCAGGTTCAATGTATTCCTTGGACCTTCACATGGACGATGAAACACAGAAATCGCATCGGAATTAAATACCAAAGGCAAAATGAAGCCTTAAGTACAAGAATACAGACTCTTCTCACAGTCGGTGTTTCGAGTTTTCCCTGTGAGACTAGTATTAGTTTCCGATACACCACTGCAGGTTCAATGAATTCCTTGGACATATACATTGCCGATGAAACACTGAAATTACATCGGAATTAAATACAAAGGGCACAATGACGCCTTAAGTACAAGAAGAGTGAGACTTCTTAGAGTCCGTGCTTTGATCCTTTCCTGTGAGACCAGTATTAGTTTCAGATATACCACTGCAGGTTCAATGTATTCCTTGGACCTTCAAATTGACGATGAAACACATAAATCGCATCGGAATTAAATACAAAACGCACAATGCCGCCGTAAGTACAAGAATAGAGACTCTTCTTACAGTCGGTGCTTTGAGCATTCCCTGTGAGATCAGTATTAGTTTCCGATACACAACTGCAGGTTCAAAGTATTCCTTGGGCATACACATTGATGATGAAACACTGAAATTACATCGGAATTAAATATAAAGTTCACATTGAGCCTTAAGTGCAAGAAGAGTGAGACTTCTTAGAGGGTGTGCTTCAATCCATTCCTGTGAGACCAGTATTAGTTTCCGATACACCACTGCTGGTTCAATGTATTCCTTGGACCTTCACATTGACGATGAAACACAGAAATCGCATCGGAATTAAATACAAAAGCACAATGCCGCCTTAAGTACAAGAACACAGACTCTTCTTACAGTCGGTGCTTTGAGCATTCCCTGTCAGACCAGTATTAGTTTCCGATACACCACTGCAGGTTCAATGTATTCCTTGGACATACACATTGACGATGAAACACTGAAATTTCATCGGAATTAAATACAAAAGGCACAATGCCGCCTTAATTGCAAGAAGTATGAGACTTCTTAGAGTCTGTGCTTTGATCTTTTCCTGTGAGTCCTGTATTAGTTCCGATACACCACTGCACGTTGAATGCATTCCTTGGACCGTCACATTGAATATGAAAGACAGAAATCGTAACGGAATTTACCTCAAAAGGCACTAAGCCGCCTTAAGTACAAGAATACAGACTCTTCTTACAGTCGGTGCTTTGAGCATTCCCGGTGAGACCTGTATTAGTTTGCGATACACCACTGCAAGTTCAATGTATTCCTTGGACCTCCACATTGACGATGAAACACAGAAATCGCATCGGAATTAAATACAAAAGGGACAATGCCGCCTTAAGTGCAAGAAGAGTGAGACTTCTTAGAGTCTGTGCTTTGATCCTTTACTGTGAGACCAGTATTAGTTTCTGAAACACCATTGCAGGTTCAATGTATTCCTTGGACCTTCACTTTGACGATTATACACAGAAATCGCATCGGAATTAAATACAAAAGGCACAATGCCGCCTTAAGTACAAGAATAAAGACTATTCTCACAGCCGGTGCGTCGAGTATTCCCTGTGAAACCAGTATTACTTTCCGATACACCACTGCAGGTCCAATGTATTCCTTGAACATACACATTGACGATGAAACACTGAAACTACATCGTAATTAAATACAAAGGGCACAATAACGCCTTAAGTGCAAGAAGAGTGACACTTCTTAGAGACTGTGCTTTGATTCTATCCTGTGACACCAGTATTAGTTTCCGATACAACACTGCAGCTTCAATGTATTCCTTGGACCTTCACATTGACGATGAAACACAGAAATCGCATCGGAATTAAATACAAAGGGCTGAATGCCGCCATAAGTACAAGAATAGAGACTCTTCTTACAGTGGGTGGTTTGAGCAGTCCCTGTGAGACCTGTATTAGTTTCCGATACACCACTGCTAGTTCAATGTACTCCATGGACCTTCACATTGACGATGAAACACAGAAATCGCATCGGAAATAAATACAAAAGGCACAATACCGCCTTAACTACAAGAATAGAGACTCTTCTTAGAGCGGTGCTTTGAGCATTCACTGTGAGACCAGTATTAGTTTCCGATTCACCACTGCAGGTTCAATGTATACTTTTGTTCTTCACATTGACGATTATACACAGAAATCGCATCGGATTTAAATACAAAAGGCACAATGCCGCCTTAAGTATAAGAATAGAGACTCTTCTTACATTCTGTGCTTTGAGCATTCCCTGTGAGACCAGTATTAGTTTCCGATACAACACTGCAGGTTCAGTGTATTCCTTGGACTTTCACATCGACGATGAAACACAGAAATTGCATCGGAATTAAATACAAAGAGCACAATGCCGCCTTAAGTACAAGAATAGACACTCTACTTACTGTCGGTGCTTTGAGCATTCCCTGTGAGGCCAGTATTAGTTTCCGATACACCACTGCAGGTTCAATGTATTTCCTTGACCTTCACATTGACGATGAATGACAGAAATCGCATCGGAATTAAATACAAAAGGCCCAATGCCGCCTTAAGTACAAGAATAGAGACTCTTCTTACAGTCGGTGGTTTTAACATTCCCTGTGAGGCCAGTATTAGTTTCCGATACACCACTGCAGGTTGAATGTATTCCTTGGACCTTCAAATTGACGATGAAACACAGAAATCGCACCGGAATTAAATACAAAAGGCACAATGCCGCCTTAAGTACAAGAATACAGACACTACTTACAGTCGGTGCTTTGAGCATTGCCTGTGAGACCAGTTTTAGTTTCCGATACACCACTGCAGGTTCAATGTATTCCTTGGACCTTCACATTGACGATGAAACACAGAAATCGCATCGGAATTAAATACAAAAGGCACAATGCCGCCTTAAGTACAAGTGTAGAGTCTCTTCTTACAGTCGGTGCTTTGAGCATTCCCTGTGAGACCAGTATTAGTATCCGATACACCACTGCAGGTTCAATGTATTCCTTGGACATACACATTGACGATGAAACACTGAAATTACATCGGAATTAAATTCAAAAGGAACAATGAAGCCTTAAGTACAAGAATAGAGGCTTCTTACTGTCGGTCATTTGAGCATTCCCTGTGAGACTAGTATTAGTTTCCGATACACCACTGCAGGTTCCATTTATTCCTTGCATCTTCACATTGACGATGAAACACAGAAATCGCATCGGAATTAAATACAAAAGGCATAATGCCGCCTTAAGTACAAGAATAGAGACTCTTCTTACAGTCGGTGCTTTGAGCAACGCCTGAGAGACCACTATTAGAAATCCGATACAACACTCCAGGTTCAATGTATTCCTTGGACCTTCACATTGACGATGAAACACAGAAATCGCATCGGAATTAAATACCAAAGGCAAAATGAAGCCTTAAGTACAAGAATACAGACTCTTCTCACAGTCGGTGTTTCGAGTTTTCCCTGTGAGACTAGTATTAGTTTCCGATACACCACTGCAGGTTCAATGAATTCCTTGGACATATACATTGCCGATGAAACACTGAAATTACATCGGAATTAAATAAAAAGGGCACAATGACGCCTTAAGTACAAGAAGAGTGAGACTTCTTAGAGTCCGTGCTTTGATCCTTTCCTGTGAGACCAGTATTAGTTTCAGATATACCACTGCAGGTTCAATGTATTCCTTGGACCTTCAAATTGACGATGAAACACATAAATCGCATCGGAATTAAATACAAAACGCACAATGCCGCCGTAAGTACAAGAATAGAGACTCTTCTTACAGTCGGTGCTTTGAGCATTCCCTGTGAGATCAGTATTAGTTTCCGATACACAACTGCAGGTTCAAAGTATTCCTTGGGCATACACATTGATGATGAAACACTGAAATTACATCGGAATTAAATATAAAGTTCACATTGAGCCTTAAGTGCAAGAAGAGTGAGACTTCTTAGAGGGTGTGCTTTAATCCTTTCCTGTGAGACCAGTATTAGTTTCCGATACACCACTGCTGGTTCAATGTATTCCTTGGACCTTCACATTGACGATGAAACACAGAAATCGCATCGGAATTAAATACAAAAGCACAATGCCGCCTTAAGTACAAGAACACAGACTCTTCTTACAGTCGGTGCTTTGAGCATTCCCTGTCAGACCAGTATTAGTTTCCGATACACCACTGCAGGTTCAATGTATTCCTTGGACATACACATTGACGATGAAACACTGAAATATCATCGGAATTAAATACAAAAGGCACAATGCCGCCTTAATTGCAAGAAGTATGAGACTTCTTAGAGTCTGTGCTTTGATCTTTTCCTGTGAGTCCAGTATTAGTTCCGATACACCACTGCACGTTCAATGCATTCCTTGGACCGTCACATTGAATATGAAAGACAGAAATCGTAACGGAATTTAACTCAAAAGGCACTAAGCCGCCTTAAGTACAAGAATACAGACTCTTCTTACAGTCGGTGCTTTGAGCATTCCCGGTGAGACCTGTATTAGTTTGCGATACACCACTGCAAGTTCAATGTATTCCTTGGACCTCCACATTGACGATGAAACACAGAAATCGCATCGGAATTAAATACAAAAGGGACAATGCCGCCTTAAGTGCAAGAAGAGTGAGACTTCTTAGAGTCTGTGCTTTGATCCTTTACTGTGAGACCAGTATTAGTTTCTGAAACACCACTGCAGGTTCAATGTATTCCTTGGACCTTCACTTTGACGATTATACACAGAAATCGCATCGGAATTAAATACCAAAGGCACAATGCCGCCTTAAGTACAAGAATAAAGACTATTCTCACAGCCGGTGCGTCGAGTATTCCCTGTGAAATCAGTATTACTTTCCGATACACCACTGCAGGTTCAATGTATTCCTTGAACATACACATTGACGATGAAACACTGAAACTACATCGTAATTAAATACAAAGGGCACAATAACGCCTTAAGTGCAAGAAGAGTGACACTTCTTAGAGACTGTGCTTTGATTCTATCCTGTGACACCAGTATTAGTTTCCGATACAACACTGCAGCTTCAATGTATTGCTTGGACCTTCACATTGACGATGAAACACAGAAATCGCATCGGAATTAAATACAAAGGGCTGAATGCCGCCATAAGTACAAGAATAGAGACTCTTCTTACAGTGGGTGGTTTGAGCAGTCCCTGTGAGACCTGTATTAGTTTCCGATACACCACTGCTGGTTCAATGTACTCCTTGGACCTTCACATTGACGATGAAACACAGAAATCGCATCGGAAATAAATACAAAAGGCACAATACCGCCATAACTACAAGAATAGAGACTCTTCTTACAGACGGTGCTTTGAGCATTCCCTGTGAGACCAGTATTAGTTTCCGATTCACCACTGCAGGTTCAATGTATACCTTTGTTCTTCACATTGACGAATATACACAGAAATCGCATCGGAATTAAATACAAAAGGCACAATGCCGCCTTAAGTACAAGAATAGAGACTCTTCTTACATTCTGTGCTTTGAGCATTCCCTGTGAGACCAGTATTAGTTTCCGATACAACACTGCAGGTTCAGTGTATTCCTTGGACTTTCACATCGACGATGAATTACAGAAATTGCATCGGAATTAAATACAAAGAGCACAATGCCGCCTTAAGTACAAGAATAGACACTCTACTTACTGTCGGTGCTTTGAGCATTCCCTGTGAGGCCAGTATTAGTTTCCGATACACCACTGCAGGTTCAATGTATTTCCTTGACCTTCACATTGACGATGAATGACAGAAATCGCATCGGAATTAAATACAAAAGGCCCAATGCCGCCTTAAGTACAAGAATAGAGACTCTTCTTACAGTCGGTGGTTTTAACATTCCCTGTGAGGCCAGTATTAGTTTCCGATACACCACTGCAGGTTCAATGTATTCCTTGGACCTTCACATTGACGATTATACACAGAAATAGCATCGGAATTAAATACAAAAGGCACAGTGCCGCCCTAAGTACAAGAATAGAGACACTTCTAACAGTCGGTGCTTTGAGCATTCCCTGTGAGACCAGTATTAGTTTCCGATACACCACTGCAGGTTCAATGTATTCCTTGGACCTTCACATTGACGATGAAACACAGAAATCGCATCGGAATTAAATACAAAAGGCACAATGCCGCCTTAAGTACAAGAATACAGACTCTACTTACAGTCGGTGCTTTGAGCATTCCCTGTGGGACCTGTATTAGCTTCCGATACACCACTGCAGGTTCAATGTATTCCTTGGACCTTCACATTGACGATGAAACACAGAAATCGCATTGGAATTAAATACAAAAGGCACAATGCCGCCTTAAGTACAAGAATAGAGACTCTTCTTACAGTCGGTGCTTTGAGCATTCCCTGTGAGACCAGTATTAGTATCCGATACACCACTGCAGATTCAATGTATTCCTTGGACATACACATTGACGATGAAACACTGAAATTACATCGGAATTAAATACAAAAGGAACAATGCTGCCTTAAGTACAAGAATAGAGACTCTTCTCACTGTCGGTACTTTGAGCATTCCCTGTGAGACCAGTATTAGATTCCGATACACCACTTCAGGTTCATTGAATTCCTTGTAAATACGCATTGACGATGAAACACTGAAATTACATCGGAATAAAATACAAAGGGCACACTGACTCCTTAAGTACAAGCAGAGTGAGACTTCTTAGAGTCTGTGTTTTGATCCTTACCTGTGCGACCCGTATTAATTTCCGATACGCCACTGCAGGTTCAATGTATTCCTTGGACCTTCACATTGACGATTACACACAGAAATCGCATCGGAATTAAATACAAAAGGCTCAATTCCACCTTAAGAACAGGAATTGAGACTCTTCTTACAGTCGGTGCTTTGAGCATCCCCTGTGAGACCAGTATTAGTTTCCGACACACCACTGCAGGTTCAGTGTATTCCTTGGACTTTCACATCGACGATGAAACACAGAAATGGCATCGGAATTAAATTCAAAGGGCACAATGCCGCCTTAAGTAGAAGAATAGACACTCTTCTTACAGTCGGTGCTTTGAGCATTCCCTGTGAGACCAGTATTAGTTTCCGATACACCACTGCAGGTTCAATGTATTACTTAGACCTTCACATTGACGATGAAACACATTAATCGCATCGGAATTAAATACAAAAGGCACAATGCCGCCTTAAGTACAAGAGTACAGTCTCTACTTACAGTCAGTGCTTTGAGCATTCCCTGTGACACCAGTATTAGTATCCAGTACACCTCTTCAGGTTCAAAGTATTCCTTGGACATACACATCGACGATGAAACACAGAAATGGCATCGGAATTAAATACAAAGTGCACAATGCCGCCTTAAGTACAAGAATAGACACTCTTCTTAAAGTCGGTGCTTTGAGCATTCCCTGTGAGACAAGTATTAGTTTCCGATACACCAAGCAGGTTCAATGTATTCCTTGGACCTTCACATTGACGATGAAACACAGAAATCGCATCGGAATTAATTACAAAACGGCACAATGCCGCCTTAAGTACAAGAATAGAGACTCTTCATACAGTCGGTGCTTTGAGCATTCCCTGTGAGACTGGTATTAGTATCCGATACACCACTGCAGGTTCAATGTATTCCTTGGACCTTCACATTGACGATGAAACACAGAAATCGCATCGGAATTAATTACAAAATGGGACAATGCCGCCTTAAGTACAAGAATGGAGATGAAACTCTGAAATTAAATCGTATATAAATACAAAAGGAACAATGTCGCCTTAAGTACAAGAATAGAGACTCTTCTTACTGTCGGTGTATTGAGCATTCCCTCTGAGACCAGTATTAGTTTCCGATACACCACTGCAGGTCCAATGTAAACCTTGGACCTTCACATTGACGATGAAACACAGAAATCGCATCGGAATTTAATACCAAAGGCACAATGCCGCCTTAAGTACAAGAATAGAGACTATTCTCACAGCCGGTGCATCGAGTATTCCCTGTGAGACCAGTATTAGTTTCCGATACACCACTGCAGGTTCAATGTATTCCTTGAACATACACATTGACGATGAAACACTGAAATTACATCGTAATCAAATGCAAAGGGCACAATAACGCCTTAAGTGCAAGAAGACTGACACTTCTTAGAGACTGTGCTTTGATCCTATCCTGTGACACCAGTATTAGTTTCCGATACAACACTGCAGCTTCAATGTATTCCTTGGACCTTCACACTGACGATTATACACAGAAATAGCATCGGAATTAAATACAAAATGCACAATGCCGCCTTATGTACAAGAATAGAGACACTTCTTACAATCGGTGCTTTGAGCATTCCCTGTGAGACCAGTATTAGTTTCCGATACACCATTGCAGGTTCAATGTATTCCTTGGACCTTCACATTGACGATGAAACACAGAAATCGCTTCAGAATTAAATACAAAAGGCACAATGCCGCCTTAAGTACAAGAATACAGACTCTACTTACAGTCGGTGATTTGAGCATTCCCTGTGAGACCAGTATTAGTTTCCGGTACACCACTGCAAGTTCAATGTATTCCTTGGACTTTCACATTGACGATGAAACACAGAAATCGCATTGGAATTAAATACAAAAGGCACAATGCCGCCTTAAGTACAAGAATAGAGACTCTTCTTACAGTCGGTGCTTTGAGCATTCCCTGTGAGACCAGTATTAGTATCCGATACACCACTGCAGATTCAATGTATTCCTTGGACATACACATTGACGATGAAACACTGAAATTACATCGGAATTAAATACAAAAGGAACAATGCCGCCTTAAGTACAAGAATAGAGACTCTTCTCACTGTCGGTGCTTTGAGCATACCCTGTGAGACCAGTATTAGTTTCCGATACACCACTGCAGGTTCAATGTATTCCTTGTAAATACGCATTGACAATGAAACACTGAAATTACATCGGAATTAAATACAAAGGGCACACTGACTCCTTAAGTACAAGCAGAGTGAGACTTCTTAGAGTCTGTGTTTTGATCCTTTCCTGTGCGACCCGTATTAATTTCCGATACGCCACTGCAGGTTCAATGTATTCCTTGGACCTTCACATTGACGATTACACACAGAAATCGCATCGGAATTAAATACAAAAGGCACAATTCCGCCTTAAGTACAAGAATTGAGACTCTTCTAACAGTTGGTGCTTTGAGCATCCCCTGTGAGACCAGTATTAGTTTCCGATACACCACTGCAGGTTCAATGTATTCCTTGGACCTTCACATTGACGATGAAACACATAAATCGCATCGGAATTAAATACAAAAGGCATAATGCCGCCTTAAGTACAAGAATACAGACTCTACTTACAGTCAGTGCTTTGAGCATTCCCTGTGAGACCAGTATTAGTATCCAGGACCCCACTTCAGGTTCAATGTATACCTTGGACATACACATCGACGATGAAACACAGAAATGGCATCGGAATTAAATACAAAGTGCACAATGCCGCCTTATGTACAAGAATAGACACTCTTCTTACAGTCGGTGCTTTGAGCATTCCCTGTGAGACAAGTATTAGTTTCCGATACACCAAGCAGGTTCAATGTATTCCTTGGACCTTCACATTGACGATGAAACACAGAAATCGCATCGGAATTAATTACAAAATGGCACAATGCCGCCTTAAGTACAAGAATAGAGACTCTTCTTACAGTCGGTGCTTTGAGCATTGCCTGTGAGACCAGTATTAGTTTCCGATACACCAATGCAGGTTCAATGTATTCCTTGGACATACACATTGACGATGAAACACTGAAATTAAATCGTATTTAAATACAAATGGAACAATGTCGCCTTAAGTACAAGAATAGAGACTCTTCTTACTGTCGGTGTTTTGAGCATTCCCTCAGAGACCAGTATTAGTTTCCGATACACCACTGCAGGTTCAATGTATTCCTTGGACCTTCACATTGACGATGAAACACAGAAATCGCATCGGAATTAAATACAAAAAGGCACAATGCCGCCTTAAGTACAAGAATAGAGACTCTTCTTACAGTCGGTACTTTGAGCATTCCATGTGAGACCAGTATTAGTATCCGGTACACCACTTCAGGTTCATTGTATTCCTTGGACATACACATCGACGATGAAACACAGAAATGGCATCGGAATTAAATACAAAGAGCACAATGCCCCCTGAAGTAAAACAATAGACACACTTCTTACATTCGGTGCTTTGAGCATTCCCTGAGAGACCAGTATTAATTTCCGATACACCACTGCAGGTTCAATGTATTCCTGGGACCTTCACATTGACGATGAAACACAGAAAACGCATCGAAATTAAATACAAAAAGGCACAATGCCGCCTTAAGTATAAGAATAGAGTCTCTTCTTACAGTCGGTGCTTTGAGCATTACCTGTGAGACCAGTTTTAGTTTCCGATACACCACTGCAGGTTCAGTGTATACCTTGGACTTTCACATCGACGATGAAACACAGAAATGGCATCGGAATTAAATACAAAGGGCACAATGCCGCCTTATGTACAAGAATAGACACTCTTCTTACAGTCGGTGCTTTGAGCATTCCCTGTGAGAAAAGTATTAGTTTCCGATACACCAATGCAGGTTCAATGTATTCCTTGGACCTTCACATTGACGATGAAACACAGAAATCGCATCGGAATTAAATACAAAAGGCACAATGCCGCCTTAAGTACAAGAATACCGACTCTACTTACAGTCGGTGCTTTGAGCATTCCCTGTGAGACCAGTATTAGTTTCCGATACAGCACTGCAGGTTCAATGTATTCCTTGGACCTTCACATTGACGATGAAACACAGAAATCGCATCGGAATTAAATACAAAAAGGCACAATGCCGCCTTAAGTACAAGAATAGAGACTCTTCTTACAGTCGGTACTTTGAGCATTCCATGTGAGACCAGTATTAGTATCCGGTACACCACTTCAGGTTCATTGTATTCCTTGGACATACACATCGACGATGAAACACAGAAATGGCATCGGAATTAAATACAAAGGGTACAATGCCCCCTGAAGTAAAACAATAGACACACTTATTACATTCGGTGCTTTGAGCATTCCCTGAGAGACCAGTATTAATTTCCGATACACCACTGCAGGTTCAATGTATTCCTTGGACCTTCACATTGACGATGAAACACAGAAAACGCATCGGAATTAAATACAAAACGGCACAATGCCGCCTTAAGTACAAGAATAGAGACTCTTCTTACAGTCGGTACTTTGAGCATTCCATGTGAGACCAGTATTAGTATCCGGTACACCACTTCAGGTTCATTGTATTCCTTGGACATACACATTGACGATGAAACACTGAAATTACATCGGAATTAAATACAAAGGGCACAATGACGCCTTAAGTGCAAGAAGAGTGAGACTTCTTAGAGTCTGTGCTTTGATCCTATCCTGTGACACCAGTATTAGTTTCCGATTCAACACTGCAGTTTCAATGTATTCCTTGGACCTTCACATTGACGATGAAACACAGAAATCGCATCGGAATTAAATACAAGGGGCAGATTGCCGCCTTAAGTACAAGAATAGAGACTCTTCATACAGTCGGTGCTTTGAGCAGTCCCTGTGAGACCTGTATTAGTTTCCGATTCACCACTGCTGGTTCAATGTACTCCTTGGACCTTCACATTGACGATGAAACACAGAAATCGCATCTGAAGTAAATACAAAATGCAAAATGCCGCCTTAAGTACAAGAATAGAGACTCTTCTTACAGTCGGTGCTTTAGGCATTACCTGTGAGACTTGTATTAGTTTCCGATACACCACTGCAGATTCAATGTATTCCTTGGAAATACGCATTGACGATGAAACACTGAAATTACATCGGAATTAAATACAAAGGGCACAATGACTCCTTAAGTACAAGCAGAGTGAGACTTCTTAGAATCCGTGTTTTGATATTTTCCTGTGCGACCCGTATTAGTTTCTGATACGCCACTGCAGGTTCAATGTATTGCTTGGACCTTCACATTGACGATCACACACGGAAATCGCATCGGAATTAAATACAAAAGGCACAATTACGCCTTAAGTACAGAGAATAGAGACTATTCTTACAGTTGGTGCTTTGAGCATTCCCTGTGAGATTAGTATTAGTTTCCGATACACCACTGCAAATTCAGTGTATTCCTTGGACTTTCACATCGACGATGAAACACAGAAATGGCATCGGAATTAACTACAAAGGTCACAATGCCGCCTTACGTACAAGAATAGACACTCTTCTTACAGTCTGTGCTTTGAGCATTCCCTGTGGGACCAGGATTAGTTTCCGATACACCACTGCAGCTTCAATGTATTCCCTGGACCATCACAATGACAATGAAACACATAAATCGCATCGGAATTAAATACAAAAGGAACAATGCCGCCCTAAGTACAAGAATAGAGACTCTTCTCACAGTCGGTGCTTTGAGCATTCCCTATGAGACCAGTAATAGGTTCCGAAACACCACTGCAGGTTCAATGTATTCCTTGTAAATACGCATTGACGATGAAACACAGAAATTACATCGGAATTAAATACAAAGGGCACACTGACTCCTTAAGCACAAGCAGAGTGAGACTTCTTAGAGTCTGTGTTTTGATCCTTTCCTGTGCGACCCGTATTAATTTCCGATACGCCACTGCAGGTTCAATGTACTCCTTGGACCTTCACATTGACGATTACACACAGAAATCGCATCGGAATTAAATACAAAAGGGACAATTCCGCCTTAAGTACAAGAATAGAGACTCTTCTTACAGTCGGTGCTTTGAGCATCCCCTGTGAGACCAGTATTAGTTTTCGACACACCACTGCATGTTCAGTGTATTCCTTGGACCTTCACATCGACGATGAAACACAGAAATGGCATCGGAATTAAATCTAAAGAGCACAATGCCGCCTTAAGTAGAAGAATAGACACTCTTCTTACAGTCAGTGCTTCGAGCATTCCCAGTGAGACCGGTATTAGTATCCGATACACCACTGCAGGTTCAATGTATTCCTTGGAACTTCACATTGACGAGGAAACACACAAATCGCATCGGAATTAATTACAAAATGGCACAATGCCGCCTTAAGTACAAGAATAGAGACTCTTCTTACAGTCGGTGCTTTGAGCATTCCCTGTGAGACCAGTATTAGTATCCGATACACCACTGCAGGTTCAATGTGTTCCTTGGACATACACATTGACGATGAAACTCTGAAATTAAAACGTATTTAAATACAAAAGGAAAAATGTCGCCTTAAGTACAAGAATAGAGACTCTTCTTACTGTTGGTGTTTTGAGCATTCCCTCTGAGACCAGTATTAGTTTCTGATACACCACTGCAGTTCCAATGCAATCCTTGGACCTTCACATTGACGATGAAACACAGAAATCGCATCGGAATTAAATACAAGAGGTACAATGTCGAGTTAAGTTCAAGAATAGAGACTCTTCTTACAGTCGGTGCATTGAGCATTCCCTGTGAGACCTGTATTAGTTTCCGATACACCACTGCATGTTCAATGTATTCCTTGGACCTTCACATTGACGATGAAACACAGAAATCGCATCGGAATTAAATACAATAGGCACAATGCCGCCTTAAGTACAAGAATTCAGACTCTACTTACAGTCGGTGCTTTGAGCATTCCCTGTGAGACCAGTATTAGTTTCCGATACACCACTGCAGGTTCAATGTACTCCTTGGACCATCACATTGACGATGAAACACAGAAAACGCATTGGAATTAAATGCAAAAGGCACAATGCCGCCTTAACTACAAGAATAGAGACTCTTCTTACAGTCTGTGGTTTGAGCATTCCCTGTGAGACCGGTATTAGTATCCGATACACCACTGCAGATTCAATGTATTCCTTGGACATACACATCGACGACGAAACTCTGAAATTACATCGGAATTAAATACAAAAGGAACAATGCCGCCTTAAGTACAAGAATAGAGACTCTTCTTACTTTCGGTGCTTTGAGCATTCTCTGTGGGACCAGTATTAGTTTCCGATACACCACTGCTGGTTCAATGTATTCCTTGGAAATACGCATTGACGATGAAACACTGAAATTACATCGGAATTAAATACAAACGGCTCAATGACGCCTTAAGTACAAGCAGATTGAGACTTCTTAGAGTCTGTGTTTTGATCCTTTCCAGTGCGACCCGTATTAGTTTCCGATACGCCACTGCAGGTTCAATGTATTCCTTGGACCTCACATTGACGATGAAACACAGAAATCGCATCGGAATTAAATACAAAAGGCACAATGCCGCCTTAAGTACAAGAATAGAGACTCTTCTTACAGTCGGTGCTTTGAGCATTACCTGTGAGACCAGTTTTCGCTTCTGATACACCACTGCTGGTTCAGTGTATTCCTTAGAATTTCACATCGACGATGAAACACAGAAATGGCATCGGAATTAAATACAAAGGGCACAATGCCGCCTTAAGTACAAGAATAGACACTCTTCTTTCAGTCGGTGCTTTGAGCATTCCCTGTGAGACCAGTATTAGTTTCCGATACTCTAATGCAGGTTCAATGTATTCCTTGGACCTTCACATTGACGATGAAACACAGAAATCACATCGGAATTAAATACAAAAGGCACAATGCCGCCTTAAGTACAAGAATACCGACTCTACTTACGGTCGGTGCTTTGAGCATTTCCTGTGAGACCAGTATTAGTTTCCGATACACCACTGCAGGTTCAATGTATTCCTTGGACCTTCACATTGACGATGAAACACAGAAATCGCATCGGAATTAAATACAAATAGGCACAATGCCGCCTTAAGTACAAGAATAGAGACTCTTCTTACAGTCGGTACTTTGAGCATTCCCTGTGAGACCAGTATTAGTATCCGGTACACCACTTCAGGTTCATTGTATTCCTTGGACATACACATCGACGATGAAACACAGAAATGGCATCGGAATTAAATACAAAGGGCACAATGCCCCCTTAAGTAAAGGAATAGACACTCTTGTTACATTCGGTGCTTTGAGCATTCCCTGAGAGACCAGTATTAATTTCCGATACACCACTGCAGGTTCAGTGTATTCCTTGGACCTTCACAGTGACGATGAATCACAGAAATGGCATCGGAATTAAATACAGAATTCAGAATGCCGACTTAAGTACAAGAATAGACACTCTTCTTACAGTCGATGATACGAGCATTCCCTGTGAGACCAGTATTAGTTTCCGATTCACCACTGCAGGTTCAATGTATTCCTTGGACCTTCACATTGACGATGACACACAGAAATCGCATTGGATTTAAATACAAAAGGCACAATGCAGCCTTAAGTACAATAAGAGAGACTCTTCTTACAGTCTGTGCTTTGAGCATTCCCTGTGAGTCCAGTATTAGTATCCGATACACCACTGCAGATTTAATGTATTCCTTGGACATACACATTGACGATGAAACACTGAAATTACATCGGAATTAAATACAAAAGGAACAATGCCACCTTAAGTAAAAGAATAGACACTCTTCTCACTGTCGGTGCTTTGAGCATTCCCTGTGAGATCAGTATTAGTTTCCGATACACCACTGCTGGTTCAATGTATTCCTTGGAAATACGCATTGACGATGAAACACTGAAATTACATCGGAATTAAATACAAAGGGCACAATGACTCCTTAAGTACAAGCAGAGTGAGACTTCTTAGAATCTGTGTTTTGATACTTTTCTGTGCGACCCTTATTAGTTTCCGATACGCCACTGCAGGTTCAATGTATTGCTTGGACCTTCACATTGACGATTACACACAGAAATCGCATCGGAATTAAATACAAAAGGCACAATTCCTCCTTAAGTACTGAGAATAGAGACTTTTCTTACAGTCGGTGCTTTGAGCATTCCCTGTGAGACCAGTATCAGTTTCCGAAACACCACTGCAGGTTCAATGTATTCCTTGCACCTTCACATTGACGATTATACACAGAAATAGCATCGGAATTAAATACAAAAGGCACAATGCCGCCTTAAGTACAAGAATAGAGACTCTTCTTGCAGTCGGTGCTTTGAGCATTCCCTGTGAGACCAGTATTAGATTCCGATACACCACTGCAGGTTCAATGTATTCCTTGGACCGTCACATTGACGATGAAACACAGAAATCGCATCGGAATTAAATACAAAAGCCACAATGCCGCCTTAGCTACAAGAATACAGACTCTACTTACAGTCGGTGCTTTGAGCATTCCCTGTGAGACCAGTATTAGATTCCGATAACCCACTGCAGGTTCAATGTATTCCTTGGACATACACATCGACGATGAAACACAGAAATGGCATCGGAATTAAATACAAAGTGCACAATGCCGCCTTAAGTACAAGAATAGACACTCCTCTTACAGTCGGTGCTTTGAGCATTCCCTGTGAGACCAGTATTAGTTTCCGATACACCACTGCAGGTTCAATGTATTCCTTGGACCTTCACATTGACGATGAAACACATAAATCGCATCGGAATTAAATACAAAAGGCATAATGCCGCCTCAAGTACAAGAATACAGACTCTACTTACAGTCAGTGCTTTGAGCATTCCCTGTGATACCAGTATTAGTATCCAGGACACCACGTCAGGTTCAATGTATTCCTTGGACATACACATCGATGATGAAACACAGAAATGGCATCGGAATTAAATACAAAGTGCACAATGCCACCTTAAGTACAAGAATAGACTCTCTTCTTACAGTCGGTGCTTTGAGCATTCCCTGTGAGACAAGTATTAGTTTCCGATACACCAAGCAGGTTCAATGTATTCCTTGGACCTTCACATTGACGATGAAACACAGAAATTGCATCAGAATTAATTACAAAATGGCACAATGCCGCCTTAAGTACAAGAATAGAGACTCTTCTTACAGTCGGTGCTTTGAACATTCCCTGTGAGACCGGTATTAGTATCCGATATACCACTGCAGGTTCAATGTATTCCTTGGACCTTCACATTGACGATGAAACACAGAAATCGCATCGGAATTAATTACAAAATGGCACAATGCCGCCTTAAGTACAAGAATAGAGACTCTTCTTACAGTCGGTGCTTTGAGCATTCCCTGTGAGACCAGTATTAGTATCCGATACACCACTGCAGGTTCAATGTGTTCCTAGGACATACACATTGACGATGAAACACTGAAATTAAATCGTATTTAAATACAAAAGGCACAATGTCGCCTTAAGTACAAGAATAGAGACTCTTCTTACTGTCGGTGTTTTGAGCATTCCCTCAGAGACCAGTATTAGTTTCCGATACACCACTGCAGGTTCAATGTATTCCTTGGACCTTCACATTGACGATGAAACACAGAAATCGCATCGGAATTAAATACAAAAAGGCGCAATGCCGCCTTAAGTACAAGAATAGAGACTCTTCTTACAGTCGGTACTTTGAGCATTCCATGTGAGACCAGTATTAGTATCCGGTACACCACTTCAGGTTCATTGTATTCCTTGGACATACACATCGACGATGAAACACAGAAATGGCATCGGAATTAAATACAAAGGGCACAATGCCCCCTGAAGTAAAACAATAGACACACTTCTTACATTCGGTGATTTGAGCATTCCCTGAGAGACCAGGATTAATTTCCGATACACCACTGCAGGTTCAATGTATTCCTGGGACCTTCACATTGACGATGAAACACAGAAAACGCGTCGGAATTAAATACAAAAAGGCACAATTCCGCCTTAAGTATAAGAATAGAGACTCTTCTTACAGTCGGTGCTTTGAGCATTACCTGTGACACCAGTTTTAGTTTCCGATACACCACTGCAGGTTCAGTGTATTCCTTGGACTTTCACATCGTCGATGAAACACAGAAATGGCATCGGAATTAAATACAAAGGGCACAATGCCGCCTTAAGTACAAGAATAGACACTCTTCTTACAGTCGGTGCTTTGAGCATTCCCTGTGAGACCAGTATTAGTTTCCGATACACCAATGCAGGTTCAATGTATTCCTTGGACCTTCACATTGACGATGAAACACTGAAATTACATCGGAATTAAATACAAAGGGCACAATGACGCCATAAGTGCAAGAAGAGTGAGACTTCTTAGAGTCTGTGCTTTGATCCTATCCTGTGACACCAGTATTAGTTTCCGATACAACACTGCAGTTTCAATGTATTCCTTGGACCTTCACATTGACGCTGAAACACAGAAATCGCATCGGAATAAAATACAAGGGGCAGATTGCCGCCTTAAGTACAAGAATAGAGACTCTTCTTACAGTCGGTGCTTTGAGCAGTCCCTGTGAGACCTGTATTAGTTTCCGATACATCCCTGCTGGTTCAATGTACTCCTTGGACCTTCACATTGACGATGAAACACAGAAATCGCATCTGAAGTAAATACAAAAGGCACAATGCCGCCTTAAGTACAAGAATAGAGACTCTTCTTACAGTCGGTGCTTTGAGCATTCCCTGTGAGACCAGTATTAGTATCCGATTCACCACTGCAAGTTCAATGTATTCCTTGGACAAACACATTGACGATGAAACACTGAAATTACATCGTAATTAAATACAAACGGAACAATGCCGCCATAAGTACAAGAAAAGAGACACTTCTTACAGTCGGTGCATTGAGCAATCCCTGTGAGACCAGTATTAGTTTCCGATACACCACTGCAGGTTCAATGTATTCCTTGGACCTTCACATTGACGATGAAACCCAGAAATTACATCGGAATTAAATACAAAAGGCACATTGCCGCCTTAAGTACAAGAATAGAGACTCTTCTTACTGTCGGTGCTTTGAGCATTCTCCGTGAGACCAGTATTAGTTTCCGATACACCACTGCAGGTTGAATGTATTCCGTGGAGCTTCACATTGACGATGAAACACAGTAATCGCATCGGAATTAAATACAAAAGCCACAATGCCGCCTTAAGTACAAGAATACAGACTCTACTTACAGTCGGTGCTTTGAGCATTCCCTGTGAAACCAGTATTAGTTTCCGATACACCACTGCAGGTTCAATGTATTCCTTGGACATACACATTGACGATGAGACACTGATATTATATCGGAATTAAATACAAAGGGCACAAAGACGCCTGAAGTACAAGAAGAGTGAGACTTCTTAGGGTCTGTGCTTTGATCCTTTCCTGTGAGATCAGTATTAGTTTCTGATACACCACTGGAGGTACAATGTATTCCTTGGACCTTCATATGGACGATGAAACACAGAAATCGCATCGGTATTAAATACAAAAGGCACAATGCGGCTTTAAGTACAAGAATAGAGACTCTTCTTACAGTCGGTGCGTTGAGCATTCCCTGTGAGATCAGTATTAGTTACCGATACACCACTGCAGGTTCAATGTATTCCTTGGACATACCCATTGACGATGAAATACTGAAATTACATCGGAATTAATTACAAAGGGCACAATAACGCCTTAGGTACAAGAAGAGTGAGACTTCTTAGGGTCTGTGTTTCGATCCTTTCCTGTGCGACCAGTATTAGTTTCCGATACACCACTGCAGGTTCAATGTATTCCTTGGACCTTCACATTGGCGATGCTACACAGAAATCGCATCGGAATTAAATAAAAAAGGCACAATGCTGCTATTAAGTACAAGAATAAAGACTCTTCTTACAGTCGGTGCTTTGAGCATTCCCTGTGAGACCAGTATTAGTTTCCGATACACCGCTGCTGGTTCAAAGGATTTCTTGGACCTTCACATTGACGATGAAACACAGAAATCGCATCGGAATTAAATACAAAATGCAAAATGCCGCCTTAAGTACAAGAATAGAGACTCTTCTTACAGTCGGTGCTTTAGGCATTACCTGTGAGACTTGTATTAGTTTCCGATACACCACTGCAGATTCAATGTATTCCTTGGACATACACATTGATGATGAACACTGGAATTACATCGTAATTAAATATGAAAGGCACAATGCCGCCTAAAGTGCAAGAAGAGTGAGACTTCTTAGAGACTTTGCTTTGATCCTTTCCTGTGAGACCAGTATTAGTTTCCGATACACCACTGCAGGTCCAATGTAATCGTTGGACCTTCACATTGAGGATAAAACACAGAAATCGCAACGGAATTAAATACAAAAGTCACAATGCCGCCTTAAGGACAAGAATAGAGACTCTTCTTACTGTCGGTGCTTTGAGCATTCCCTGTGAGGTCAGTATTAGTTTCCGATACACCACTGCAGGCTCAATGTATTCCATGGACCGTCACATTGACGATGAAACACAGAAATCCCATCGGAATTAAAAATCAAAAGGCAAAATGCCGCCTTAAGTACAAGAATAGAGACACTTCTTACAGTCTGTGTTTTGAGCATTCCCTGTGAGTCCAGTATTAGTATCCGATACACCACTGCAGATTCAATGTATTCCTTGGACATACACATTGAGGATGAAACACTGAAATTACATCGGAATTAAATACAAAAGGGACAATGCCGCCTTAAGTAAAGGAATGGAGACTCTTCTCACTGTCGGTGCTTTGAGCATTCCCTGTGAGACCAGTATTAGTTTCCGATACACCACTGCAGGTTCAATGTATTCCTTGGAAATACGCATTGACGATGAAACACTGAAATTACATCGGAATTAAATACAAAGGGCAAAATGACTCCTTAAGTACAAGCAGAGTGAGACTTCTTAGAATCTGTGTTTTGATATTTTCCTGTGCGACCCGTATTAGTTTCCGATACGCCACTGCAGGTTCATTGTATTGCTTGGACCTTCACATTGACGATCACACACGGAAATCGCATCGGAATTAAATACAAAAGGCACAATTCCGCCTTAAGTACAGAGAATAGAGACTATTCTTACAGTCGGTGCTTGGTGCATTCACTGAGAGATTAGTATTAGTTTCCGATACACCACTGCAAGTTCAGTGTATTCCTTGGACTTTCACATCGACGATGAAACACAGAAATGGCATCGGAATTAAATACAAAGGTCACAATGCCGCCTTACGTACAAGAATAGACATTCTTCTTACAGTCTGTGCTTTGAGCACTCCCTGTGAGACCAGGATTAGTTTCCGATACACCACTGCAGGTTCAATGTATTCCTTGTAAATACGCATTGACGATGAAACACTGAAATTACATCGGTATTAAATACAAAGGGCACACTGACTCCTTAAGCACAAGCAGAGTGAGACTTCTTAGAGTCTGTGTTTTGATCCTTTCCTGTGCGACCCGTATTAATTTCCGATACGCCACTGCAGGTTCAATGTATTCCTTGGACCTTCACATTGACGATTACACACAGAAATCGCATCGGAATTAAATACAAAAGGGACAATTCCGCCGTAAGTACAAGAATAGAGACTCTTCTTACAGTCGGTGCTTTGAGCATCCCCTCTGAGACCAGTATTAGTTTTCGACACACCACTGCAGGTTCAGTGTATTCCTTGGACTTTCACATCGACGATGAAACACAGATATGGCATCGGAATTAAATCTAAAGAGCACAATGCCGCCTTAAGTAGAAGAATAGACACTCTTCTTACAGTCGGTGCTTTGAGCATTCCCAGTGAGACCGGTATTAGTATCCGATACACCACTGCAGGTTCAATGTATTCCTTGGACCTTCACATTGACGAGGAAACACACAAATCGCATCGGAATTAATTACAAAATGGCACAATGCCGCCTTAAGTACAAGAATAGAGACTCTTCTTACAGTCGGTGTTTGAGCATTCCCTGTGACACCAGTATTCGTATCCGATACACCACTGCAGGTTCAATGTGTTCCTTGGACATACACATTGACGATGAAACACTGATATTAAATCGTATTTAAATACAAAAGGAAAAATGTTGCCTTAAGTACAAGAATAGAGACACTTCTTACTGTCGGTGTTTTGAGCATTCCCTCTGAGAGCAGTATTAGTTTCTGATACACCACTGCAGTTCCAATGCAATCCTTGGACCATCACATTGACGATGAAACACAGAAATCGCATCGGAATTAAATACAAAAGGTACAATGTCGCCTTAAGTTCAAGAATAGAGACTCTTCTTACAGTCGGTGCATTGAGCATTCCCTGTGAGACCAGTATTAGTTTCCGATACACCACTGCATGTTCAATGTATTCCTTGGACCTTCACATTGACGATTAAACACAGAAATCACATCGGAATTAAATACAATAGGCACAATGCCGCCTTAAGTACAAGAATACAGACTCTACTTACAGTCGGTGCTTTGAGCATTCCCTGTGAGACCAGTATTAGTTTCCGATACACCACTGCAGGTTCAATGTACTCCTTGGACCATCACATTGACGATGAAACACAGAAAACGCATTGGAATTAAATACAAAAGGCACAATGCCGCCTTAACTACAAGAATAGAGACTCTTCTTTCAGTCTGTGCTTTGAGCATTCCCTGTGAGACCGGTATTAGTATCCGATACACCACTGCAGATTCAATGTATTCCTTGGACATACACATCGACGACGAAACTCTGAAATTACATCGGAATTAAATCCAAAAGGAACAATGCCGCCTTAAGTACAAGGATAGAGACTCTTCTTACTTTCGGTGCTTTGAGCATTACCTGTGAGACCAGTTTTCGCTTCCGATACACCACTGCAGGTTCAGTGTAATCCTTAGAATTTCACAACGACGATGAAACACAGAAATGGCATCGGAATTAAATACAAAGGGCACAATGCCGCCTTAAGTACAAGAATAGACACTCTTCTTACAGTCGGTGCTTTGAGCATTCCCTGTGAGACCAGTATTAGCTTCCGATACACCAATGCAGGTTCAATGTATTCCTTGGACCTTCACATTGACGATGAAACACAGAAATCACATCGGAATTAAATACAAAAGGCACAATGCCGCCTTAAGTACACGAATACCGACTCTACTTACAGTCGGTGCTTTGAGCATTTCCTGTGAGACCAGTATTAGTTTCCGATACACCAATGCAGGTTCAATGTATTCCTTGGAGCTTCACATTGACGATGAAACACAGAAATCGCATCGGAATTAAATACATATAGGCACAATGACGCCTTAAGTACAAGAATAGAGACTCTTCTTACAGTCGGTACTTTGAGCATTCCCTGTGAGACCAGTATTAGTATCCGGTACACCACTTCAGGTTCATTGTATTCCTTGGACATACACATCGACGATGAAACACAGAAATGGCATCGGAATTAAATACAAAGGGCACAATGCCCCCTTAAGTAAAAGAATAGACACACTTCTTACATTCGGTGCTTTGAGCATTCCCTGAGAGACCAGTATTAATTTCCGATACACCACTGCAGGTTCAATGTATTCCTTAGACATTCACATTGACGATGAAACACAGATATCGTATCGGAATTAAATACCAAAGGCACAATGCCGCCCTAAGTACAAGGATTGAGACTCATCTCACAGCCGGTGCGTCGAGTATTCCCTGTGAGACCAGTATTAGTTTCCGATACTCCACTGCAGGTTCAATGTATTCCTTGGACCTTCACATTGACGATGAAACACAGAAATTACATCGGAATTAAATACAAAAGGCACATTGCCGCCTTAAGTACAATAATAGAGACTCTTCTTACAGTCGGTGCTTTGAGCATTACCCGTGAGACCAGTATTAGTTTCCGATACACCACTGCAGGTTGAATGTATTCCGTGGAGCTTCACATTGACGATGAAACACAGTAATCGCGTCGGAATTAAATACAAAAGGCACAATGCCGCCTTCAGTACAAGAATACAGACTCTACTCACAGTCGGTGCTTTGAGCATTCCCTGTGAAACCAGTATTAGTTTCCGATACACCACTGCAGGTTCAATGTATTCCTTGGACATACACATTGACAATGAGACACTGAAATTACATCGGAATTAAATACAAAGGGCACAAAGACGCCTTAAGTACAAGAAGAGTGAGACTTCTTAGGGTCTGTGCTTTGATCCTTTCCTGTGAGACCAGTATTAGTTTCTGATACACCACTGGAGGTACAATGTATTCCTTGGACCTTCATATTGACGATGAAACACTGAAATCGCATCGGAATTAAATACAAAAGACACAATGCCGCCTTAAGTACAAGAATAGAGACTCTTCTTACAGTCGGTGCTTTGAGCATTCCCTGTGAGACCAGTATTAGTTACCGATACACCACTGCAGGTTGAATGAATTCCTTGGACATACACATTGACGATGAAATACTGAAATTACATCGGAATTAATTACAAAGGGCACAATAACGCCTTAAGTACAAGAAGAGTGAGAATTCTTAGGGTCTGTGTTTCGATCCTTTCCTGTGAGACCAGTATTAGTTTCCGATACACCACTGCAGATTCAATGTATTCCTTGGACATACACATTGACGATGAACACTGAAATTACATCGTAATTAAATATGAAAGGCACAATGCCTCCTAAAGTGCAAGAAGAGTGAGACTTCTTAGAGATTGTGCTTTGATCCTTTCCTGTGAGACCAGTATTAGTTTCCGATACACCACTGCAGGTCCAATGTATTCCTTGGACATTCACATTGAGGATAAAACACAGAAATCGCAACGGAATTAAATACAAAAGGCACAATTCCGCCTTAAGTACAAGAATAGAGACTCTTCTTACTGTCGGTGCTTTGAGCATTCCCTGTGAGACCAGTATTAGTTACCGAGCGGGGTGGCGCAGTGGTTAGACACTGGACTCGCATTCGGAAGGACGACGGTTCAATCCCGCGTCCGGCCATCCTGATATAGGTTTTCCGTGATTTCCCTAAATCACTCCAGGCAAATGCCGGGATGGTTCCTCTGAAAGGGCACGGCCGACTTCCTTCCCCATCCTTCCCTATTCCGATCAGACCGATGACCACGCTGTCTGGTCTCCTTCCCCAAACCAACCAACCAGTATTAGGTTCCGATACACCACTGCAGGCTCAATGTATTCCTTGGACCGTCACATTGACGATGAAACACAGAAATCCCATCGGAATTAGAGATCAAAAGGCACAATGCCGCCTTTAGTACATGAATAGGGACTCTTCTTGCAGTCGGTGCTTTGAGCATTCCCTGTGAGACCAGTATTAGTTTCCGATACACCACTGCAGGTTCAGTGTATTCCTTGGACCTTCACATTGACGATGAATCACAGAAATGGCATCGGAATTAAATACAGAATTCAGAATGCCGACTTAAGTACAAGAATAGACACTCTTCTTACAGTCGATGATTCGAGCATTCCCTGTGAGACCAGTATTAGTTTCCGATTCACCACTGCAGGTTCAATGTATTCCTTGGACCTTCACATTGACGATGAAACACAGAAATCGCATCGGAATTAAATACAAAAGGCACAATGCCGCCATAAGTACAAGAATACATATTATACTTACAGTCGGTGCTTTGAGCATTCCCTGTGAGACCAGTATTAGTTTCCGATACACCACTGCAGGTTCAATGTATTCCTTGGACCTTCACATTGACGATGAAACACAGAAATCGCATTGGAATTAAATACAAAAGGCACAATGCCGCCTTAAGTACAAGAATAGAGACTCTTCTTACAGTCTGTGCTTTGAGCATTCCCTGTGAGTCCAGTATTAGTATCCGATACACCACTGCAGATTCAATGTATTCCTTGGACATACACATTGACAATGAGACACTGAAATTACATCGGAATTAAATACAAAGGGCACAAAGACGCCTTAAGTACAAGAAGAGTGAGACTTCTTAGGGTCTGTGCTTTGATCCTTTCCTGTGAGACCAGTATTAGTTTCTGATACACCACTGGAGGTACAATGTATTCCTTGGACCTTCATATTGACGATGAAACACTGAAATCGCATCGGAATTAAATACAAAAGACACAATGCCGCCTTAAGTACAAGAATAGAGACTCTTCTTACAGTCGGTGCTTTGAGCATTCCCTGTGAGACCAGTATTAGTTACCGATACACCACTGCAGGTTGAATGAATTCCTTGGACATACACATTGACGATGAAATACTGAAATTACATCGGAATTAATTACAAAGGGCACAATAACGCCTTAAGTACAAGAAGAGTGAGAATTCTTAGGGTCTGTGTTTCGATCCTTTCCTGTGAGACCAGTATTAGTTTCCGATACACCACTGCAGATTCAATGTATTCCTTGGACATACACATTGACGATGAACACTGAAATTACATCGTAATTAAATATGAAAGGCACAATGCCTCCTAAAGTGCAAGAAGAGTGAGACTTCTTAGAGATTGTGCTTTGATCCTTTCCTGTGAGACCAGTATTAGTTTCCGATACACCACTGCAGGTCCAATGTATTCCTTGGACCTTCACATTGAGGATAAAACACAGAAATCGCAACGGAATTAAATACAAAAGGCACAATTCCGCCTTAAGTACAAGAATAGAGACTCTTCTTACTGTCGGTGCTTTGAGCATTCCCTGTGAGACCAGTATTAGTTACCGAGCGGGGTGGCGCAGTGGTTAGACACTGGACTCGCATTCGGAAGGACGACGGTTCAATCCCGCGTCCGGCCATCCTGATATAGGTTTTCCGTGATTTCCCTAAATCACTCCAGGCAAATGCCGGGATGGTTCCTCTGAAAGGGCACGGCCGACTTCCTTCCCCATCCTTCCCTATTCCGATCAGACCGATGACCACGCTGTCTGGTCTCCTTCCCCAAACCAACCAACCAGTATTAGGTTCCGATACACCACTGCAGGCTCAATGTATTCCTTGGACCGTCACATTGACGATGAAACACAGAAATCCCATCGGAATTAGAGATCAAAAGGCACAATGCCGCCTTTAGTACATGAATAGGGACTCTTCTTGCAGTCGGTGCTTTGAGCATTCCCTGTGAGACCAGTATTAGTTTCCGATACACCACTGCAGGTTCAGTGTATTCCTTGGACCTTCACATTGACGATGAATCACAGAAATGGCATCGGAATTAAATACAGAATTCAGAATGCCGACTTAAGTACAAGAATAGACACTCTTCTTACAGTCGATGATTCGAGCATTCCCTGTGAGACCAGTATTAGTTTCCGATTCACCACTGCAGGTTCAATGTATTCCTTGGACCTTCACATTGACGATGAAACACAGAAATCGCATCGGAATTAAATACAAAAGGCACAATGCCGCCATAAGTACAAGAATACATATTATACTTACAGTCGGTGCTTTGAGCATTCCCTGTGAGACCAGTATTAGTTTCCGATACACCACTGCAGGTTCAATGTATTCCTTGGACCTTCACATTGACGATGAAACACAGAAATCGCATTGGAATTAAATACAAAAGGCACAATGCCGCCTTAAGTACAAGAATAGAGACTCTTCTTACAGTCTGTGCTTTGAGCATTCCCTGTGAGTCCAGTATTAGTATCCGATACACCACTGCAGATTCAATGTATTCCTTGGACATACACATTGACGATGAAACACAGAAATGGCATCGGAATTAAATAAAAAAGGGCACAATGCCGCCTTAAGTACAAGAATAGACACTCTTCTTACAGTCGGTGCTTTGAGCATTCCCTGTGAGACCAGGATTATTTTCCGATACACCACTGCAGGTTCAATGTATTCCTTGGACCTTCACAATGACGATGAAACACATAAATCGCATCGAAATTAAATACAAAAGGCAAAATGCCGCCTTAAGTACAAGAATACAGACTCTACTTAAAGTCGAAGATTCGAGCATTCCCTGTGAGACCAGTATTAGTTTCCGATACACCACTGCAGATTCAATGTATTCCTTGGACATACACATTGACGATGAAACACTGAAATTACATCGGAATTAAATACAAAAGGAACAATGCCGCCTTAAGTAAAAGAATAGAGACTCTTCTCACTGTCGGTGCTTTGAGCATTCCCTGTGAGATCAGTATTAGTTTCCGATACACCACTGCTGGTTCAATGTATTCCTTGGAAATACGCATTGACGATGAAACACTGAAATTACATCTGAATTAAATACAAAGGGCACAATGACTCCTTAAGTACAAGCAGAGTGAGACTTCTTAGAATCTGTGTTTTGATACTTTTCTGTGCGACCCGTATTAGTTTCCGATACGCCACTGCAGGTTCAATGTATTGCTTGGACCTTCACATTGACGATTACACACAGAAATCGCATCGGAATTAAATACAAAAGGCACAATTCCTCCTTAAGTACAGAGAATAGAGACCATTCTTACAGTCGGTGCTTTGAGCATTCCCTGTGAAACCAGTATTAGTTTCCGATACACCACTGCAGGTTCAATGTATTCCTTGGACATACACATTGACGATGAGACACTGAAATTTCATCGGAATTAAATACAAAGGGCACAAAGACGCCTTAAGTACAAGAAGGGTGAGACTTCTTAGGGTCTGTGCTTTGATCCTTTCCTGTGAGACCAGTATTAGTTTCTGATACACCACTGGAGGTACAATGTATTCCTTTTACATACACATTGACGATGAAACACTGAAATTACATCGGAATTAAATACAAAAGGAACAATGCCGCCTTAAGTACCAGAATAGAGACTCTTCTCACTGTCGGTGCTTTGAGCAGTCCCTGTGAGACCAGTATTAGTTTCCGATACACCACTGCAGGTACAATGTATTCCTTGGAAATACGCATTGACGATGAAACACTGAAGTTACATCGGAATTAAATACAAAAGACACAATGCCGCCTTAAGTACAAGAATAGAGACTCTTCTTACAGTCGGTGCTTTGAGCATTCCCTGTGAGACCAGTATTAGTTGCCGATACACCACTGCAGGTTCAATGTACTCCTTGGACCTTCACATTGACGATGAAACACAGAAATCACATCGGAATTAAATACAAAATGCACAATGCCGCCTTAACTGCAAGAATAGAGACTCTTCTTACAGTCGGTGCTTCGAGAATTCCCTGTGAGACCAGTATTAATTTCCGGTTCACCACTGCAGGTTCAATGTATACCTTGGACCTTCACATTGACGATTATACACAGAAATCGCATCGGAATTAAGTATAAAAGGCACAATGCCGCCTTAAGTACAAGAATAGAGACTCTTCTTACAGTCGATGCTTTGAGCATTCCCTGTGAGACCAGTATTAGTTTCCGATACACCACTGCAGGTTCAGTGTATTCCTTGGACTTTCACTTCGAC